>NW_010226300.1:0-21915 GCF_000690775.1 Eurypyga helias
TACGGGTCGGTGTTGAGCTCGCACACTGCGGGCAGGGAAATGCCTGGGGTGAGGTAGGCTGCAGAAACAAAAGTCCTCGGCTCTCCACGGGTGTGTTGAAATGTAGAGGGAAGGCAGTCCCTGCTCTCGTACAAAGCAATTTGATTGCTTTCTGCTGTCTCTCTCTACAAACCCCTCTTGTAGTCGGTCCCTTCTCTCCCTGCCTGCGTTTTGTACCGCTGAACTGTTAAACGTGTGGGCTTTTGTCCCACCCCGCAAGTGCCTGCCCAGGGGATGACTGTACGTGGCTCTGTAACGGCCTTTGGGACCCCACCGCAGGGTGAGAGATGCTGTAGCGGTAGAACAGCCTGCCCTACAAATTTGGGAAAAGCAGAACACCAGGCAGTTAAAATGACTCTTAACGTTTTTTTGCAGCAGCCCATGTGCCTGGCTGAGTACTAAGGAGTCGATAGGAACGTTTGTGGAAAATACAGCA
Organism: Eurypyga helias; assembly: GCF_000690775.1. Taxonomy (NCBI): domain Eukaryota; kingdom Metazoa; phylum Chordata; class Aves; order Eurypygiformes; family Eurypygidae; genus Eurypyga; species Eurypyga helias. The sequence continues at coordinate 476 of NW_010226300.1, forward strand.
CAGCACCCTCACGCTGCTTTCTGCCTGTGTATCCACAGAGCAACCTCAGGGTTGTTTGGATTTGCCTTTTCATGGGTAACGTTTTCTGCCGGCATTAAGGCTATTTGAGGGAAGACGCAACGAGGCTGGCAATTTTACCAGCTTGAGAATTGTCACATACCTGCCCTGCCAATTTGGAAACAGCATCTTTATTTGAATTACACTTATGCTTCCATGTCTTTAATTTGCCTGTGTGTGTGGTTTTCGTGCTCTCCGTCTGTCTTTAGGAAACAGAAAGAGAGATGACCCTTTGAAATGGTTTTGGAATGGGTTCCAACTTCTCTTAACCAGTAGTTTTCTTCCTTGGGCTCCCTGAAAAAAAAGAAGAATCTTAAAGCTGAGTTTATCCGGGGTGACGCTGCTCTGTGAGTACAGGCAGTCTGCTGTAGCTCATGAGATGGGCGTAGACAAACGGCAACCGCTTGCTGCCGGGGCTTCGCACGCTCCGTCTCTCCAGTTGAAGAACAATAACACCATTCTGGATGAAGTCTTCCTAATATGGAGCGGGTAGCCGGTGGCCTGCGCGCCGGTCCCAAGAAGCCTTGCTGAAGGCTTCCTGCAGCCCTACGGAAGCGGGACAGGTCAGGCCCACTCTGGGCAGCCCGCGTTGGTGCTAACCCGGTGCCTGGCCAACTGCCGAGGCGACTCTCTGCTTGCAGGAACCAGCTTTCTGGGTTTGACATAAAACTGGCTCTAACGCGACTTTGCCCTCCCCAGGGGATGAGCTGCGAGGTGTCTTCTGTCACCTGGAGGTCCCCAAATCCCATGGGCATATGTGGTTTGTGACAAGGTTGTGCTGGCCTCTTTGCGTTAAAGGCGAGGCAGTTGTTAAGGGCAAGAAGCGTGCCACGTGTGTGTTTGGAATTAGTTTTGGTGGTTTTCACCTGGATTTCTTGAGACCAGTGGTCTGCCTTTGCACAGCTGCCGGTTTTAACAAAACTGGGGATGTGTGACCGTGCCTCCGAGCCTCGAGTTGCACAGAAGCGTTTTAGGTTGCTGTTTGTAAAACCGGGACATCATTTGACTTACTGGGGAACAGGCTGGAGTAAAAAGCCCTATTCCATGACATAAATCTCTGACTGGCTAGAAGAGGACTGTTGCTTTCCAAACAAGTCACGTTAATGCTAGAATAAGGTACTGTGGGTTGAGCGTGCAGAAATACAACTCAATCTTCCTTATCCTTTTGCAGACTCATTAGAATTGCTGAAGGAGGGATTGTGGCTATCGGAAATAATATAACGTACCAAGCATTAACTAGCTACCAGAATCCGAGTGACTGCAAAACCAGGGTTTGAAAACCCACATCTGGCATGTGGGTGTAACGTTTGTGGATCTCGGCTGTTTTTTCCCCTCTTGCTGCAGTGTTTGTTACAGGGTTCTTTAAACAAGTGGCACTTCATCACAGCAAGTACAAAATGGGAAAATAGAGCAAGTGCTGTAAATAATCCTCGTGCAGCGATGAGACCATTAATACTTGTGCCAGCCAATGCTAATCCTGTGTGTAGTTGCAAGATTTACCTTCTTTTTTGCAGGGATGCAAAGTCTGATACTCTTCATATTTATAGTGTAATATATAGGAAACACAATAGGCTTCTGGGGAATGCTGAATTCATTCATGTCGGTGGCTGGTTTATGAATAGTTCTGCTTTTGAGTCTCCTGCAGTCTCCAGAATGCCACCTGTGAATGCAATTTACAGCTCTTTGTGTTCAAACATTGCATATGTATATATGTACATAGGCTCATTACCCTCTTCCTCTCTCTATTCATGCATAGTAATTGGTGATTTATTTGCGATTCCTAGAGGGGAGTAGAGCCTTCGTAAGGTCTTGAAACAGCAGCTCACTTGTAAATGGCATGTTGGAGTGAAATAACGGTGCCAGAGCGACTCTTGGAGAATGAAGGGATGATCCTAAAGGCCTGTCTCCCAGAGGGGAAAGGGATGCTGGATGGGAGCAGCAGCGTGCTGTTGAATGCCCATCACGAGCTCCCGCTCTTCTGCCGCTGGCCCAGGTGCAAGGGTTGGAGAGGCCAGTGGCTGAAACACAAGCCTAGATGGGACGGAAGGCTGCTTGGCTGGAGGTGAGCAGAGGAAGCGAAGAGCAGAAGGGGGTGTTTGCACACACAGGGTTCAGGGTTGGTTTTGTTCGCCGAAGCTGGCGGCCCCGGGGTTGTTGCTGGCGCCTCATCTGCTCCTCCATGCATTGTTAGCAGTGGTGGCCAAGATCGTGCCTTCTCCATCTGCGTCTGCCCCAAGTGCTCCACTGCCAGCTTCCTTTTGCAAGCGGATTGTGCTGCCGTCGCCCCTGTGTTTGCTGCCTCTAGGTCACCGTGGTGTGCAGTGCTGTACCCAGGCTGATCCTGTGGGCCAGCGTGAGCTGTCTTTGGGGAACGTGTCAGACAGGGGCTCTGCAGATGGTCCTGGCTGCACCTTGTTTGTGGGTGAGGTTCAGCTGGCCCTCTGGGCCTCCCCATTGTGGTGGGAGGCTGCCGCGCTGTCCCGGCTGGCAGGCTCCACTCTTGCACATCCCCAAATGGAATTCTTCGCAGGGAGACTCTCTCTCTGCAGTCTTGGCCAGACTGCCTGACATCCTGAGGCTCCCGCAAATCCTGTTTATTTACACAGGAGGTTTTGGTTTATGCGAATTGTCGTCTTTTAGTTGACCTTCCGTCAAGTTAGATGTCTTTATTAAAGCAGTCTTTATTGTAAATCGAATGTGTACTTGGAACACTTTTACCAGACCCATTACATAAAGTGAAAGGCAGAATAAACAGCGCTGCAGACCACAGGGCGGGGGGTGGGAGAGAGAGAGGGTCATAGGGAGCTTGGAAGGGAGACCATCGCTGCTCTGGTGGGAGGCTTATTGAATTTTTTGGACCAGGAAACTGCCTTTTTTTTTTTAATTTGTAGTTCTTCCTTTTGGTCTATCTTGGCTTCTTTATTACCCCTACAAAAACAGTCACGGATTCAGCCACTGCCTTAAAGGTTAAATAGTCTGGTATGAAGTCGGAGGTGGTTTAGTTGCTCCAACTCAGATGGATCGGAGTGCTATAACCTGAAAGAGTGCTCCTCTGTTGTCTGATAGTTAGCAATCTTCAGACCCTGCCCAGAAGGCAGGAGAAAGCTTTTCAAGCACAATCGGGTTTTCTTCTTGTTGCTAGGGTTCCTCTGCTCGTGATTTGACTTGTCTACGGGTATCAAGGACGTTTAGGCCCTCCAGCCGGTGTCTGGGAAACTGCAGTATTGTGATTTGCCTCTGGCTTTTAAGTTGCTAAATACTCCTTAATGATAACCTGGTAAATTGGTTTCGACTCCGTTTTTATATTGGCGTCTCTTTCCCAGTCATATAAAATCCTCTTAGTTCTCTGGTTAAATGTTGAGACGTTTAGCATCTGTTTCTTATCAGCTGTGGAGAGGCTAAAATGGAGACTTTTCCGACAAAGAAGGGTTTGATCAAATCGCAAGGCAAAGAAATTGGGTCTGCAGCTGCCTTCGGTGGGTCTGGGATGTCTGTGTGCATGTATGTCATTTTCAGCTCTAACCTGTTGCTCACCCTGTCTCCATCAGCATACTAAGAACATGTTTCCACTGATGTATGTTAGTAAGCTTTTTGTCATTAGGCGGCTTAATTAGCAAATGGCAATGAGACAAGAGGAAATCTTGCCTTTCTAGCTGCTGCTAAAGTCTCATTTCGGTAAGTAATTGAACATCAGTGCAAAACCAGACCGCCTCAGCTAAGTGATGGGAAGCTTTTCTTGAAAAGGGAGAGGCTTTGACACTCAGGACGCGTGCTGTTGCGGCATGATACTTGCACCAACGCTTAAAAGCAGGGCTGCTCCTGAAAGGAGTTGTTCAAGGCTGGTTCCTGCCCGGTGTGGGGAGAAGAGGGTACAGGCCAGGGTCCTCACGTGAGGAACTGGTTGGAAGGACTTGCTTGGTCTGAAGGATACCTTGGCAAAACCAGTAAATACATGGAGGGACTGGGAAGCTTGTCTGACTTGAAAGTAGATCCATTTTTCACATAGTCCTGCAGACCTTTATGGGGGGCCCAGGGGAATAGGGGCAGGGTGTTTGCTCCTCCTTTCAGATTTTACTCTGCTGCAGATTGTTCCTTGGTGTTTCCATGTCCGTTTCCTGCTCTTGTTGGGCAGTGGTCCACAGGGAAGCAAGAGATGGCCTGTTGTTGAGTGGAGGAGTGGGGAAGAAAGGAGCCAAGAGAAAGCATTAGGAGGAGAAGGAAGGTGAAGAACCCAACTGATAGGAAAGATAGATGAGAAGAGGCTCTGGAGGATGCATCTTGCCAGATGCTGGGCCTTCCAGTACACCTGTAGCTTTTGAAGTGTCAAAGACTCCCAAGCACGAAAGAAACTGCAATCACAGGGAATCATCCGTGTTTGTTCTGTTGTTCTTGAACAATGCCCTTACCGCCTTTCTTGACAGACTTCTCCTTTCCTACCAAGCTATTGATTCCATTTCGGACTTGAAAAATCATCTAGCGCTTCTCCTGTCTTCTCATCTTGGCAGCTGTAAGACTTTGCCAGCCTGTAAGGGCTGAGGCTGCTGCTTGAAGTGCAGGAATAAGGATATTCCTGTGCAGTGTCTGGAAGCAAAGTTGGCCCCATTGGGATAATAGAAACCATCCGGATCCAGAGCGTATGCCACAAAGCAACTGCGTGGCCATTAACGCCATCGAGCGTTACTCTGATGCCGGTTGTTTGGTTTGGTGTTCTGGGGTTTGTTTTTCTGGCCCTTGCAAAACAGCTCGTCCATGGTAGGAGGTGATTTTGATATACAGCTGTTGTGGTGCTGCTGACTTTTAGCTAGTGGTGAGTCTGGAATGGCTATTGTTCACCTGGTATTCCCTACTCCGCACACAAAACTGGATAGCTTTGCTAACCGGCAAATGAGTTCACCTCTGGAGTCATGATTACAGGGGAATAAGAAGGAATGGGTGATGCATCTGGGTGGGGGTTTGGGGGATTTATTTTGTTTGTTTGCTTTCTTGGTGATTGTTTTTCCCTTCATGCTGTGTCCCTGATCTCCCTGCTTGAGGCACACTGTCACTCATGGCTTTTGGGCTTTGTATGGAAGTTGATAAGCTTGTTAAAGGGAGCTAGGAGCACAGGATGACGTAGGTGTGTTTTTCGGTGGACTCTGTAGCCCTAAACATGTGTTAGAGCTCGCCGCTGACCCAGGCTTCTGTGTGAAATGGATGGTTTGAGGCCTTTAGAGAAATGGAGGCTGGAAGATGAGATACTGAACCCAGAAAAGGCAAAAAGTTTTCTGTTTGCCTCTCGGGGAAAGAAGGGCTCTGGTGGGTATCAAGATTTGGCTGCTTAGATAAATTGAGATTTTCACTTCTTGGATGACTTCATCTCCATTCAGCACCATCACCCAGGGACACAAGAATCTGCCCAGGTTCCTCCAGATCTCTCTGAAAGGGGAGCTGGACCTTGAGTAGGAGCCACAGGAGAAGGCAGGTGCGTGTTTCCAGAAGTCATCCAGAATCTTTTTACTCCAGAAAACCGTACTGCTGGAATCTGGCACTTATTAACTCAGGTTACCCGGTATCTAGGATCTAGCCAAAGGGCTGTGGCTGGCTGCCAGGCTGAAATTACCAACCTGGGTGTCAGGCCTTGTTGGTTCCTTCTCGCCAGCCTGCAATAGGAGCTCCCAGTGAGCATGTGTGCCAGCCCTTTTTCTAGTCATGTTTCTTCTTACAGCTTTGTAAAATGTTCAAGGTAATTATAGTACTTACTAATATTTATTCCCTTCTAAGCAATTATCTGAATGCGTTTATCTCCGGTGTGCTTTCAAAGTACTCTGCCCCTCTCACCATATCATTTCATCTCCCCGGCTCAGTGCCTGCTGCTCCCTCCCTTCTCATACAATCCTTGGTCCTCAGCCTTCTCCACCTCCTGAATACGCTGTCAAGCTTTGCTTTCCTCTCCCAGAGGTTCCCGTACCCTGTCTTCCTACTCCGCTGCCTAATCCCGTTAACAGAGGGGGATGTTTGCTCGTCACGCCGGGGCTGACGGTTTAACTACCCACCAGGTGCTAAGGCGCTTTGCAGTGGAGGGCATGGATACCAAGGGAAACTGCGCTGGCGCCGTGCCACCTCCCAGCTTTCTGCAGGCTGCCTGTGGCCTGCAGACAGTATCTTAAGAGCCCCTGCTGAAGGGTTTGACCTTTATGCCTGCAGTGTTATCCGGCGCCTACAGCAGGAGCCACAGCATGCAAATTCCAGTGCTTGCTTCTGGCCTGTGATACAATTGTAGGCAAGTGGCTCTGTCTCTGCTCCTTAAAGTGGAGACATTGGCTTAAAAGGTGTCATGGGTTTTTTTGGGGGAGAGCAGAGGTTTTGCTTGCCGCTGTTAAGCAAGCAAGCTGCTCTTTTCTTATACATGTGAGGAGCGTAGCGCGGAAGAGATTGTTGTGCCCTGATTGATCCCGCTCTTGGTGTTGGGAAAAGAAGGAAATTGATTTTTTTCTTTGAGCTCTATGATGTTACTTACCTGCACCAGCTCTCTCGCTTATCTTAAGTGAGTGGGACCAGTCTCTCCTTGCCACCCCGTTGTGCTCGCTGGGCAGAGCCCATGTGGCTGTAACTTGGAGCTGCTGTGATTGATTCCAGCCATCAGTGTTACAGCAGCACAGTTAATCTATGGGTCACTGGCATGTAAGGAGCTGTTACGTCTAATCAGTCCCATGCCGTGAGCTAGTTGGCAGCTAAATCTAATCCAGAGTGTGTAGCTGCCAAATGCTTTAAGTCGCCAGGCACTTGCTCCTTTCTGCTGTAAATAAGGCAGACTCAAACAAGATGAGCCTCAGGTGCCCTGCCTGGAGCAGGGATCAGAGTTCAGCCTGGGATGCCTGTGCTGCGGAGGGGCAGAGGTTGTCCACAGTCTGAAGGGCTGCAAGGTGGGTGTAAATCTACCTGCTCCCCTTCATATGTAGATATCAGAACGCCTTCCTTTTTCTCATCTCCAGCTGCTCTTTCTCCCACCCCCTTCCCCTTGCCGAAGTGTAGGGAGAGGAATGTTCAGAGGAGGCCCCCTCATGTACTGCTGTCATTGTTAGAGTGTAGAGGGACCCTATCTGCATTCTCAGATGTGCTTAAGATGCCTAGTTTTGTTTTGCTCTTTCCTAGTTTCCACTGTTCTTACGTCCCATCCACTCTTGAATTTTCCACTTGTGCCTGCAGGGCCCCTCTTAGCCTCAGGTTAAACCTCCAGAGCGAGAGCTCTCCTGTGATGTGCTTGGAGGTACACCTCCTGCTGCTGCTGAAGGTGGGAGAGGTGAGGCTAAAAACTCGCTTCCTCTGCCTTTATGGGGCAAGTCATGGGACATCGTCCCATTTAGCTTTCAAATGGAATAACTTTGTGAAAGTAAAGGATGGAGACTGCCGGTTGCTACGCACAGAGGTCTGCCATCGGTTTGCTTTGGCTTGGGTGCTCCCAGGGAGCTTGGCAGGGCTTCCTCGCTGCCCTGCAACCACTGTACAAAGGAAGGGCAGTGCTGACTGCAGCAGTTATTTGGGTCTGTGCCTGGCCCCGGTGCTCGAGCTGGCTTTTTTTTTTTCTTCAGCCTTTGGAGGGGAGAAGGTGAACATGTTGTGGGAAGGAACTTGGTTTCCTCTTGGCATAGGGGGTTATCCTGTGGTCATGCATTCTGAAACAGCCCAGAACCGTGTGGGGTGGCATAGGGCAGGCAAGGGGTTAGGGAGCTGTGCCTTGGAGAGGTCTGTCACCTCTTCTCAGAGGCCTGCCCGTGCTGGGCTGGTGCCACCCTACTTCTGCCTCTCATCTGGGTTGCAAAGCTGTGTAGTTCAGTCTGGCCCTGTCTTTTGGCTGGCTTGGTTTTGGGGAGGATGTAGGGATGAGAAGGGAGAGCATGAGGGGAGATGTACAGTGAGTCAAATAAATAATAGCTGCTCTAGCGGATCCACTGGGATACGTTACTAAAAGCATCCTAATGATCTCGACGTAATGGGTTTGAGCCTTGGAAACCCGCTTGTTGGGAAGGGCAGCCCAGGAGTTCATGCTCGGCTCCTGGAGGAGGGCTGTGTTTCTGGCAGGGTCTGGAGGAGGCAGTAGAAGCTGTTTTTTGGGGTGCTGTCAGGTACCCATCCCTCTTCGAGCAGCTGGAGGGGAGCCGTATGCAGGGCTTTGGCATGGCAGATGAATGTCTTGGGAGGCTTAACTATCCACCCAATACTACTGTTACCCCAGAAGTGCAGATTACCAGTGATTGCAGCTGTGTGGAGGCCAACTACATCCATCCCTAAAGATATTTAATCTGAGGAAAGGGTAATTTTCCTTATGGAGATACCTGTGTGTTGGTGGAAAAGAGAGGGACGCACAAAGGAGTGTGGCTATAGCTGAGACCAGCAGGCCCTAAGCCTGGCTCTGGCAGTACATGCGAGAGGGAGAGGTGCTGGGGAGTATGCCTCCCACCCCAGCTGCAGGAGCAGTAGCCGGCTCTGCTGCTTACATTTCTTCTAACCACTGCTGATCCTGGGGTGCCAACATCTACCCGTCATCTCTGGGTACCGGCGGTGGCCTAGAGAAGAGGTGAGCTGTTGTTCACCTGCAAAAATGATGGAAGCAAGGGTTGCATGAGAAGGAAGTGTTCATCCATCCTGGCATATGCCAGTGAGGGCCATGAAGACCCGAGATAGGTGGGGGTGATGAGGAAGGGGTAGAAATGAGAGTGGGAGAAAAAGTTTTCCAGAGGATGGAGAGATGTAAAAGGAAATTCATGCATGTGATGCTAGAAGTGCTGTGGTAGAGGTTCTCTGTAGTTACTGGGGTGATGAGCATCAGTTTCTAGTTTGTTCTCCATACGAGGATGTGAGTTTTGAGTGTGGGTAGGGTGAAGCGAGGCTTCTGGGGAAGTATGCTAGCTGGAGGCCAAAAATAAATTGTCAAAAGAAAGAATTGAGAAATTAACAGAGCTAAACAGATGTATGGAGCTCTAAGAAAAGGGTGTCGTGTTTGAAAGTGTATTTTTGAAAATCCATTTGCTTAGTCATCTTACAGCTAACTTGGCTATTTTTACCTTATTTGCTCTGATGACACTTCGCTGTCTATATAATAAGTTTAGCACCCGCATTCTTTTCTAATGTATGGGGGAAATGTATCTGCTAATTTTGAGTTGGTTTTGTACAATTGCTACACCTCTTGGCTGTGAAATAAGTAAAACGCTGTTCTTAAAACTAGTTTAAAGTAGCATAGCTGGCATTATTTCCCTTCTAACCCTTTTATTTTTTTTAACCCACCACCCATGTCTGCAATCAAATTTGAATAGAGCACATATTCCCTTGCCGTTTCAAGTGTAATAAAGACTGTGCCTTCAACTCCCCAAAACAGAAAAGTAGTGATGTTTGGGTTAAGCACAATAATCTGCTGGGGAATGAATGCAAGATCAAGGGCATTTGCAGATTTTTATTTCTGTGTGTTTGCAGGGGCTGTGGCATTGCTAGCAGGTTGCTCGCAAATTGTAGGTTAGATTACCTCTCTTGCAGGCAGCAAGATTTGCATCTTGCCATTCCTATTTGATCTGCAAGTGGTGATGAGAGCTGTATACTCGAATTCGGATTTTCTGAGTAGCAGTCTTCAGTCATTAGGGCAGTGCTTAGACCCCAGAGGCTTTTTCTGTGTTTTCATCCTGTTTCAGTAACTGTCTCTTGTTATCTTGTTCCTGAATATTTTCTCTTGTAAGAGGAGACTGTTTGTTGCAGCTGTTAAACCTCAAATGTCTTAAATCTCCCTTAGGGAAGAGGAGGAAGAGTTCCTGAGGTTTCTGTGTAAGTAGACCATAGAAATACCTACGCATCTTTCCCAAGTATACAGCCAGGAGGTATTCTTGGTGCTGTCCTAACCAGCTGATGAATTCTGGCTAGTTCAGCCCGCAATTCCTCCCTCTCACTCACTCACTGTGTTGAAGGGGTTTAGTAAGGGAGCTGGAGTTTCTTTTCTCTTTGGCATGTAATGGTGCTGGATGCCTCTGGTTGCTTTTGTTAGAGCAGTGTAGCTAGGAGGTGTCAGAGGAAATTATGGATGTTTGTTTGGTCTCTTGGCTGGATATAAGGATGAGAGTTTTAGTGAAATGTGCATTGAATAAACACTGGGATAAATCTCCTAGGATGAGCACTGCCTGAAAAGCCAGTGTTGGGAGCTGTGCTTATCTTCATGGCAGGATTTTTAAAAAACGTTTGTCTAAGTTTTGCACCCTGTGTTTAGTTCCCATTTATTCTGTGATTTGTAATGCTCCTCCTTATGTTCCTTTTAAAGCCAGCCAGCTGACCTTGGGAGAGGATTATCGGAGGAAAATTCTCCACAGCCCACATTGCCATCAGGGTTCCTTCTTCTCTCCAGTTCCACAGTGCTGGTGGCTGACCCAGGTTCAGGTGTGACCCATTGCTGTACTCTTGTGCAGGGGTCATCCCCAGGGCTTGCCGGAGCCCCTCAGTCCCACCTCAGGAGATGGGCTGTGTCCGATTCATGCTGCTTTGCTGGGCAGCAGTGGGTGGGCAGCCTGGCAGCGGCTCAGCAAGGCCCAAACAGCCACAACATGGCAGCCTGGCCACCTCCGTGTGTTTTCTTGGTGTGGGAAAAATTCACTTTTTAAAAGAAACCCCAAATGCCCAGGCCCCATCTCTGGCAGCAGTGGTGTCGGTGTCTCTGTTTCATCTCGCCCTGTGACATGCTTGGACCCCGCAGCCGTGCCTGTTTGGGCAGACCCATGCAGCTATCTTGCTTGGGTGCAGAGGCCTCCCACCCTCCCCAGTGGCACCTGCAGCAGCACCAGCACATGGCACAGGGCCCTGACAGGCTGCTGGCCCCATACCCTGTGAGCCCGGGTCACCCTTTTAACCTGGGCACAGCAGAGCAGGTGTCTGAGTTTGTTTTGCCATCATGGCTGCAAAATGCAAGCTGCAAAACTTCTTTCAGGGCTGCTGTTTCTAGATGTAAATCAACCCCATGGGGCGCAGAGACGTTTGGGGTCGGCAGCCCACCAACAGGGCAGGGTCTGAGGAGGGGGCTGTTGCTGGCACAGGGTGCATGCACAAAGCTGCGCGTCCCTTCTTGCTTAGATGTGGGCAGTGTTGGCCCGCTGTGCCACGTCCCTTCCTGGGCCTGGCCCCTTGCCACAGAAAGGGCGGGAGATGCGTCAGGGCCACCATTGTCCCTCGCTCTTGTGGTGGTACTCTGTGCCTTGCCCTTGTGGCCTGGACTGAAACAGAAATCTGGGGCGACGTGAGCCATGGTCTTTTCACTTCTGTTGCTCTCCATGGGTTGTCCTCCCTCCTCCCAAAGAGACCCAGGGAATGAAGTAGTGGCAGGAAGCCCTGGCAGCAGTAGGTGCCGGGTGCTTTGGGGCCTGGCAAGGAGCAGGTGGCTGCCTTGGGCCTAGGGGCACCTCCCCAGCCTGGGGTGGCTACAGCTTTGGGCAGCTTTCATGTGCTTTGGAACACTTCTTGGGAGCAGCCATGTGCCAGCAGTGCCCTGGCCTCGTCTTGAGATCTTGTGGGGGGCATTTAATTTTCCCTCTGTGTCTGGAGGTAGTGTATCACAGCTCTGCATGCAGGCTCACAAAGCTGTGCTAGTGGGTGCTTAAACCCAACCGATCTCAACCCTCACCACTTGCAGTCTGCTGCAGTAAACTGGGGAAGGGAGATGGCATCACCAGTTCCTTTGGGCTTGCTCTTCTCAGCTTCCTGGCCCTGTCTCCATCTCCCTCCGTACCTCCCATCTCTCTGTCTTTGTGCTGGCCTTGTCCATGTCTGTCAGTCCCCAACAGGTCTGAAGCCTGTGTGGCATTTTGGTGCGGTTGCTGTATCTGTTCAACTTGCATCAGTCAGTTGCTGTTCAGGCTTATAATCAGTGTAAAATCTCTGGGGTGCAGCTATTTACAGAAGAAAAAAAACCAAACCACCCTTCCAGACTTGCATCAAACAAGAGTTTTATTTTCATTAATTGAATTCCTCTAGAGTCTGATAACTTGGGCATGTTGAAATCAGATAAATAAAAAGCCTCCCTCCCTGGTAGCTATGTAAGCTTTTCCTTAACTCCCTGATCAGAGGGGACTAGGCTCTGATAAGTAAGTAGCCGAAGATCAAAACTTCTGCATGCATTTGCTCATTGTGGAGTCTAGGCAGGAGGGTACTCACTGTGGTGTATTGACAGACGAAGGGTTTGCCTCTTCCCCACCCTCCTTTTCTCAGTTGGTTGGGAATTTTTTTTTAAGTGACAAATGCTGTTTAGTCACTCTCAGATGCGTATTCTGTGTCTAGAAACTGGGACTACGCTTTCTTCCAGACCTTCAGATAAACCTGCAGCCCTACGAAGGGGCAGGTCTGCTTTTGCTGAAGTTGGGGTGTACTGCCTTTGGAGCATCTCTCAGGCCGCGCTGCCCTGTCTCATCATGTGGGTGCTGAGATGCGTTGCTCTGGGAGGCAGGAGGACATTTGGACTTGTGCCCAAGGTGTGGTGTTGCTGAGCTGATGCTGTAATCCTGAAAAAATCCAACTTGCTGCTTTTTCCAGACTCCATACATCAAGTGAGACTTGTGGTCATTAAGGGCACATCCCTTTCCCTATTGCATCTCTCGTGTAGTTCTTGTGGTGGTGCTGGAAGATGGGGCCCCTCTTGTACAGCAGGTGCTCTTGGTTAGTCCAGGGTCCTTCCTCCCTGTGCCTGTATCGTTCATGCATTAGTGAGTTGCCTGGCTTGCCAACCAGACTTTTGCTTGTCTTGCCAGCACCACTCTCCCCCTTTGAGGTCTTTTTGCTTTCCCTCTCCCCTGCCACCCCTGGTGCCACCTTCCAACTTGCACCCTCAACTTGGATTTCTCTCGCCTCCCTTCTTTTGTCACTATGTGTCCCATAGCAGTTTACACCACCAATGCAGTAGCATCTGCCCCCACCCCCCAGGATGCTTTTTCCGCCCTCTCCCCCATCTCTCGGCCCCACCATCTGCTGCCTCTGCTCTTGCTGTCGTGCAGCGGCACGCCGCCGGCATGAGTCCCCTGACCGCGCCGACCTCCCTGACTCAGAGAGCACTTGGCTTCTTCCCTCGGCCTTGTTCCTCAAAAATGCTTTTACTTCTGCTTTTCTGAAGGCTGCTAATGGTACTTTTCTCCTGTCAGCCTGGACAATCTCTTCACCACCTTCAGATTTGCACCTCAGACCTTAGGGACTTATAGAACTAAGGGCCTGCCTTTACCTGGGGATGTGCCCTGTGCTCCCCTCCTTCTCCATGTTTTTCACAAAGGTAGATCTATTTTCCTAACCCCTTTGCTTTCCATAAGGGTCCCAGCTCATTTCCCATTGTCTCTGTCATTTGCTTTGCTACTCATAGCCTCCCTCCCTCAATGCAAAGCTGCTTTATCCCCTCCTCCTTCAGCAGCTGCTCTGTCCTCTGCAAGCCCCATGGGATGCTCTGTCTGGAGCTCTTGCCTCCCAGCTCTCTGCCAGTTTAGTCTGTCTCTGTGATTTATTATGCAAGGGTTTTCTTAATAGGCCCCCACTGCTCTCCATCTCAGTCGTGATCCAGCATTGCCTTCCTTGACTTAGCAATTGCCCTTGTGATCGCCAGTTTTGGTCTCTTTCTGGAACGGCTTCCTCAGAGTCCTGTTGTCTTTGCCTTTTCCTGCCTCTCTGATGGAGTTTTTATGTCCTCATCAGTATACCTGCCCAGCTTCAGGGTTTGTTTTGTTGTGGCTATCAGGGGCTTATTCTGTGATGCTGTCCCCCTCTTCCTACAGTCCCTGCCTCTTGGTAATTCTATCCACTAATAAAAAACAGACTGGCCTCTCTGCTGATGTTCCAAGTTCATATTTCTGTTCAAATTTAAAATCTTGCCCTCTGCCGTGTACTTACATGTATGTGGATGCACCTGAGTCTTTCTGCTTAAGGCGTGTGAGCTGCAGCATTTCCCAGCCATCCCTGACTCTGAAATCTGTTCAGCTTTTTTTGTGGTCTGCTCATTTCCATGAACTCTCAAATTAGTTCCTCCTCCTCTGCCCTGCCAAATGCAAGATGCTTGTTTTTCCTTTAAAAGCCCTTCTTAGATTGGGTCTACCTTGTCTTTTGTAGCGCTTCCTCACTCCGTGTGGTTTTTGATTCCCAGCCTCTGCCTCTCGTTGGGTTTCCTCAGTCTGGGTGCTTGGAGGAAGATGGCTTATCTGGTCATGCTGCCTCCTCTGCTGCCCCTTCCCGGGTAACCTGGCAGCCCTTTGGCCAATTCAATGGAGTAGAGAGCTTGGAGATAAATGTGTTCCTGCAAGTCTTGTGAAGAGTAGGTAGGTGAGTTGGGGGGGGTGACAGGGGCCTGAAGGAGACCCCTTTGCTTCAGGGGCTCTAGCAGTGCTTACAAATGACTGTGCCAGCCATAGGAAAAGCTCCAGCTGAAGCTTCCAGTCAAATCATCAGTCTCAGAGGACCCCCGGCCTCTCTTCACCCATCTGCTCTGTGTCTGAAGGTGCCGTTTCACAGCACGGCTGAGCTGGTGGAATGACCCAGCTGCTAATGAAAAGGGTTGTATGCTGTCATCCCCGAACCCCAAAGAAAATGTGTTCTTGCTGTCCTGGCGGGGATGAGTAACTCCTTCCTTGGGTCACTCTTCTTTCAGCTCACTATGGGGGTCGAGCGTGGGGAGAGGAGTGTGCATGTCGCTAGGAATAAAGTGAGTGAGAAAGCAAGATTGCTTTTTTTGGCCTGTGGCAGCTGGAACCTAGATCAGCTTAACTGCATTGTGAAACCAGTTTTCTAAACCAAATTTTCTGGGGTGAGGGCATTTCTGCTGCTGTTTCCTCTGTAGGGGAGCTAGCGCAGTGAGGCTGCTCGGTGTTGAGCTTGAGGTAAAGAAGAGCCTGTAGCAGCAGCAGTACAATCCTGCGGCAGTGTGCTTCACAGAATGGTTGGGGTTGGATGTCACTTCTGGAGATCACCTGGTCTTAACCCTCTGCTCAAGCAAGGCCACCTAGAGCAGGTTGTCCAGGATCCTGTCCAGATGGCTTTTGAAGATCTCCAGGGATGGAGGCTCTACTACCTCTCTGGGAAACCTCAGCTGTGGTTTGTATTTTGTAAACGGAAGTGTTTTTTTGTGTTTTCCAGCTGGTCTGTCCCCCTTGGTGCACGCTCTCCCCAGGGAGAATTGCATCTGATTCTCCTTATTAATTGTTGGTAATAGTATTGTGTTATGAATGTGCGTAGAGGGAATGATTCTCTCTCTCTCCCAGACTGGAAGCAATAGTAACGTAAATGCTTCTGCATCTCTTCTCTCACCCCACCTTCTTTCCAAGTACAAGAAAGCACCTGTCCTCCCATTTGAAATGGGAGCCTTGGTAATTTGGTGACAACTGCTGATAGTCTCTGTAGCATGTCAAACTAATAAATTACAGTGTAAGGAGCCGAAGAGTTCTGACATCTTAATTAGCAATAAGAGGCAGCAGATAGCTGAAAAATCTCCCTGGGATCTGTGTCTCTCTTTTGGGGATGATGTCTAACTGAATCACAGAGGTTTTGAGAGGTAGCATCTCCCTGGTCCTTAGAGGACAGGGAAGAAACCAGAAGAATGGGAGGGGGGGGGGAGGGGGCAAGTGGAAATTGATTGCTGTTTTGTGGCTATGCTTTGTATTTTTGTGATCCTTTTCGATGGGGTGGGAAATTTCTTTGGGAGAAATACATGCTTTAAGCTAATACATTGGACTTTGGGGATAACTTAATTTGCTGTCTACCTGAAAGCTCTTTCTGCTGAAGATGATGTACAAGATGGCAGCTTTGCCTTGCAATGGGACGTTCTGTCATGCTAATGGCCATGGCTGAGGGGCACAAATGTTTCTTTAGCATGCTGGAAGGAAGCAGGAGAGATTCGCTTGTGGCTGCATTCATTGCTAGATATTACTTTATAACTACTTGCAGTGCCTTTGCTGCAGAGCTGTGTGCGCAGGAGGAGGTGGGGAGCAAGCGCACAGCCCGTGCCTCGGGGTACGGCTGGAGTGCTGGAGGAACAGCATACTTGGGGAGGGGAGGGATGTGCAGCGGTGCAGTTTGTCATCAGCTCTTCAAACCTGTCCATATCCAACAGATTGTTAAGACTTTCTCTTTAGAGAGTAAACAGTTTGAGGTTTAGCCATTCATAAATGGCTGCTTGAGAGGGCTGTCTTGGAGGTTGAAAAGGAGCTGCTCCGGCCCTGCCCAGAACAAGCGTGCAAGTAAAGGTCCTAGAGAAAGATCAGGGTGCTGAACTCCTAAGCATCATCCTTGCCAAAGTATGGGGAAAACCTGGAGTCGATCGAGCAAGGGGAGGGGAAGGAAGCCAAATAGGCAACTTCCAGTACAGAAAGATGGGCCAAAACACTGGAGCTTCTCTTTTCACTTGTGTGTGCTCCCTCCCTCCGTTTGTTTCAAGGGAAGAGAGCAAGACACTTTGCTTCTCTTCAGGGAAAGCAAATTTGAGGGAAGGTAAGGAACCAAGCTCTCCGTGGATCAGATGTATTTTGAAAGCCCTCTTCATTCAAAGAAATCCCCTCTCTTTCATGAAAGAGCAGGTAGTAGTCGCTATTTCCTTTTGTCAAGGATAACGTGTAGGTGTGATTTGGGACTCTACACTCTTCTCTCCCGAGAGAGTATTTTAAGCATCTTGGATGTTATGAGGTGAATTAAAGCAAGAATAGGGGAGTTCAGTTGTTTAATACTGGGGGGGGGGGAATGCAGAGCATGCAGGAAAATGAAAAAAGAAATGACACAAAAACATTGACTGTGAAACAAAATGAAGTTTCTTATTGTCTGAGAGTGAGTGATCGCGCAGGGAATAACGTTTGACAATTCTAAGAGTGACCCTGGCTGTTGAACATGTAGGACCTGAAGACTGAAGAACGATAATAAAAAGAAATACAGAAGCTGCAGGGCATAATGAACTATGTCAGAAATTTCCTGCCTGGCTTTGTCGCTTGAACAATTTCATTTCCCCCACCTCCACCCCTCTTGCTAGGTTGGGGACGTGTACCAGCTAGGACTTCAGCGGGCTGAAATATGTTTTGATGCTTCGTAGGTCTGGTGCTAGCGTGACGATGCTGAATGGCTTAGAGGACCAGGAGCGGTGCTGGAGATGCCAGGGTGAATGGTCTGTCCTTACATGTATTTTAAGAGCTAAAAGAACAGAAGAAAAAAACCACACATGGGAATCTTGAGAGACTTCACTTTTTGTGCAGGTCTACACTAAATCTTACCGTGCGTACCTGCGGTTACAGCTTCAAAGCTCAGGCTGGGAAGGCAGTAATGAAGCCATCACTGCTCTTCATTGGAAAATATAAAAGCAGGCATTGCCTTGGGCATTCCAGCAGGCCACTGTAAACGCTGCTGCGTATCGTAGTGCTTAACCAGACCTGGAACCGGCAGCAGTGATATAAGTCACTAGGACATGTATTCAATGGGCTGTAGGAAGAAACTCCTGAGGATAAGACACTGGGAGCAGTGCAAGTTAGAAGTGGTGCGTGGGCAAACCAACGCTTCCTGCCTGCATATTCCCAGTATAAATATAATCTGCCAGGGAGATTTTGCTTGCATATTTTTCCCATAATGATAAGGGGAATGATGGTATGGTATATGAAGAAAATGCTGATCCGAGAGTTGGAAAAGGGCTGGGATGCTTCTGTTCTGGCCTTGGAGGAAGAGAAATAGTTGATTAAATAGATTCCCGGGACAGGCTCTACCTTAAGTATGGAAAAGAACCCGTAGTGCTTCTGGAGCTTGCTGACATTCCGTGGGGTTAGCCAAAGCTGGTATCTCCTTTGGGGAATGCAAAGATTGCAGATTATGAGGAACTCTCAGCATCTTTGCAGGAAAATGGTCAAACTAATAAGCAGTAGGTGTTTTGCACAAAGATACCTGAGCCCCCAGCAGTTGTTTACCATTATGAATCTGAAGCAGCAGGACAGTCAGCTCAGTCGTTCGCTCATACATCAGCACGTGGTGGTGTTCACCTTTCACGCAAGGTACACCTTGACCCGCCAGCTCCAGAGCCCGTGTGAGGTAAGGAGGCTGAGCACCACAAGCTGACGAGCTCCAGGACCTGCATGCAGGAGGGCTGCCCTGCCATCCTCCTTCCTTCTGTTAGTATGGGATATCGCTCTTTTCTCTGACCACAAGCGTGGCTGGCTGGTTTCGGGACACTTGGCTCCGTAACTTTTCAAAGTAAAGCTATAGTAGATTAGAGTAATCTCAGAATTTAGTGCAGCCAAGTAGCTTTAAATCTACTTTCTGATGGGAGGATCGAGAACACTAGAACTCTAAGAGCAGGGAGATCTCATGTTGGGCATCCCCTGGGGAAGGTTCATCCCTACCTATGGCATTCCATAAATGTCTGTCAGAGGGAGCTGTAGTGTGAGAGGCTTCAGTCTTCCAAAGCAGTCCCTCTGGTGCCTTGCTTTCCTTGCTGCTGGGAAGTTAGAAATATACCTAGCTCCCATGTCCAAACTGAATCTCTGCTGTTCAAGTCCAATCCTATTGTTTCTTGTCTTCTCAGCATCGATAATGAATTCTTCCTTCCTCCTTCCAGCATCTGTAGAAGTTTAAAGGTTGTGGTAACAGAGATGATCTGTGGCTCAAGAATATGCCATTCTAAGGCAGTGTTAAAACTAGCATATTTTAACAAGCTTGACTGTAGACACAGAGAGAGAGCAGTTAGGGGAGTGTGACATCCATATAGTATGAGGTTTGCTTAAAAAAAAAAAAATCTCAAGGCCAGATCACGTTTAACACTGTGCAGCTGTAGAATACCAATGCCGTACTGGGGAAAGTAAGGAAGTCATCTGTCAATATAAAGCCCAAATCTGAGAAGAACCAAAGGATGAAAAATGGCTCTGATCTTGGCGAGGGGGTTGGATGTCTGACTGGATGCATAATTATAACAGAGGTACAAGACCTCTTCTGCAGTCAGAACTTGGGAAGCTAGTCGCAGGCCAGAACAATCTGTGGTGATTAAAAGAAATGTCACCTCTTTCATATTTATTGAAAACATTTTTCTTAAAAGACAGTAAACATCTGCTCTGGAAGGAGGCGGCTGTGAGACGGAGCAGCTAGCAGAGATGAGTGAAAGCAGTTGTGTTGGAAGAACAAAGGGCTTCATTGGCGGCTCCTGCCTCGTTTGCCCGTGCTTTGATATTTCCCCACTGATTGTGATATTTCCATACCAATTATTGTATAAATTGTTCCTGGCTGACCTCTCTACTTAGCCATCCTTAGTTGGCTCAGCAGTGGGAGGAATTTGAATGAGGAATGAATAGCTTTTTGAGTTGGTTCAGGAAGGATGGCCCATGTGCTGGGAGTGGTGGGATGGTGGCAGGAGCGGAGGAGGAGGATAGGGGATCAGGCACCCTTAGTAGCACCATTTAAACATCAAAGCAAAAGGGTGGAGGATAGGGACAGAGTTGTTTTGCAGGTGGCTCCAGCCAGATTTTCAGTACAGTGAACTCTCTTGGCGTGACAAGAAAATACATCAAACAAAATACTGTATTTTCCAAGAATGAGGCTTTACAGTAATAAGGGGAGGGTTACCACATGTTTTCTTCTGATAGCATTGGGTTTTTCTCCATCTGGCAGCAGGTTGCAGTGTACAGAGATTGTCCCTGCTGTGACTCATTTATGCAAAAATTAAGCTTGAACCTAATTTTTACTTGTGCGCTTTAACAGGAGACTTCACAGAATAGCAGGTGCGTGTTGCTAGAAGATCATCTCTGTTTTGGTGTTGCCTGTTGGGGCAGAGTCTCCCATAGAGATCAGGTTCCTGAGCCAACCTGCTGGAAGCATAAGCCTGTGCAGAGCACAATGCTCCTGTTTTGGGGGAGGAGGATGGAAATGCTGAGGAGGCATGGGTTGCAGGGGAGCCCTGCTTGCTGGACTAGAGTTAACCTGGTGGTCTCCATTACTTTGTGAAAGTGGCCAACGCATGACCTGCTGCAGCTCAAAGGCTGCTTCTGCCTGCCTCGCGGTCGGAGCAGGGTGCAGCTATGCCTGCTGCCTCCTGTGGCTGTGGGCCAGGGCTGAAGGCACCGGGAACAGCCGGAGGAACAGTCTACTGGCACCACCATTGCCTGGAACTGCCCAGTGCCGTGCATTGGAGAGCAAGGGCCAGCCGAGTGGTGAGTCTGGGCCCCTGCGCCGCTCTCGCCTGAGCGAGCCCCAGGCTTGCGGGAGGGCAGCAGTTGCTGCTGCCTGCGATGCACTTGGAGCTTGCACCTGCTCTTGGGTTGTGCGTGCCCAGAGCATCTCTTGAGCTAGGAAGTAGGCGCTTAGCATAACTGCTCTTTAGCACTTGTGTCTGAATTGTCTTCATTACCGGGGACTTTCTGCCAGGTCCTGTGGTCTGCTGCAGGTGCTAATTTTGTCATCGCCAAGTAGGATTTATACACGCTCCCCTTCCTTTCCCTGCACGTGGGCACAGGCTCCTCCTTCCGCTTTGAGGGTTTTGTGAGGGAACCAGTTCAGTTGGCCATGTCCAGAGCAGATAGCCACGCGTCTAGAGAAGAGGGGGAAACAGTGCCTTTTTTAGCTTTGGTTGTAGTGTAGCCAGTGCACAGTCTGCAGACCAGATGTGACCCGTGTGGCTGATGCAGCCTGCAGTGACACAGGTTGTGAAGGGGCCTGAGAACAGCTGTACCGGTTCGGATTAAGGGTCTTCTGCCTAGCTCAATGTCATGTCTCGAAAAGCTGTAGGCAGACAGCTATGCAGCTGTAGCTTGTTTTCGGGAGCCTCCCGAACCTGATGAGATCTACCTGTTTAGTAGTCCTCTTTCAAGTACTTGTCCCACCCACATTTTGCCCCCTGTAAAGTTTCCATACCCACAGTGTCCCTTGGCAAGGACGTCCCCAGGTCTGCTATGTGCAGCTGCGAGAACTGCCTCACTTGTTATAGAACTGCATCTGACCAGTTTTGGTTGACAGCCCTTGGTTTTTAAACTAGAAGAGATGGTAAATGGTCAATTCTTTACCATACTCTCCATGGTATGCATATATGTATAGAACTCTACCAGAACCTCTTAAACTCATCTCTTTTCCAGGTTGGAGTCCTTGCCTACTCCATTATTTCTTACGTGGAAGCCATTCCCTAGTGTTTGGCATTGTTGTTGCTATTCTCTGACACTTCCATAGGAGCGTCTATAAATTGAACAAACAATAGCGACAACAAAAAAAATCCAAATGTGCACTGTGTATTTGTGCAAGGGACAGGGAGAGGAGGGAGAGAGATCTCTTTGGAAGCGTTTCTAATAGCTGTAGTAAAAGACACCAAGTAATTTTAAAAAGAATTTTAGGATTAGTATTGTCAGTTATCGACAAATACTGCTTTAGAGCTTCTAAGTGAATGAAGGTGTTGGGGGTGTTGGTTGACAGCCGGC
>NW_010226300.1:22067-37004 GCF_000690775.1 Eurypyga helias
TGAGGTTCTGGAGCACAAGTCCTGTGAGGAGCTGCTGAGGGAGCTGGGTGTGTTCAGCCTGGAGAAGAGGAGGCTCAGGGGAGATCTTATCACTCTCTAAACTACCTGAAAGGAGAGTGCAGAGAGGTGGCAGTTGGTCTCTTCTCCCAAATGGACAAGAGGAAATGGTGTCAAGTTGCACGAAGGGAGGTTTAGATTGGACATTAGGAAAAATTCCTTCACCAAAAGGGTTTGTCAGTCATGGGAACAGGCTGCCCAGGGGTGTGGTTGAGTCACCATCCCTGGAGGTATTTAAAAGTGCAGAGTGGTGCTTAGGGACATGGTTTAGTGGTAGACTTGGCAGCGCTAGTTTAGCGGTTAAGACTTGATGATCTTAATTTTCTTTTCCAACCTAAAAGATTCTATGTTTTTGTAATACTATGAAAAGTGCTGTAAAGCTGTGGAGGTAGAGACATCCCCTCTAGCTACGTAATCCATTTGGTGTTTAGCACTGTCTGCCCTGCACTTCTAAAAGACATGGAAAAATTGAAAGACTTTTTTTTAATTGCTCTCTAATGATTAGAGGCCCAGGATAATACTCCTAAGACCTCAAGTTCCTCTTTTAGATTAAAGGTCTACTGGCAGTGATTGTTGATATCCAAGATACCTTGATGCAGTTTGCTGTGGTGCCAACATAACCCACTCTCTCCGACATGGGAAGAGTGTGTGTGTAAGAGGTTCCTTGTCATTCTGTCCCTAATATTTTATTTATTCTTTTGGGGTGTCAGTGCTGGGGCAGAGTTTCTCCATGCACAGCCATCCTTTCATTACATTAGCCTCTCCCTTGCCATAAGCCTTGAATCAATGTTCTCAGATACAGTTTTGCACGCCTGTTCTTCTGAAAGGGACCGCAATGTCCACGTCCTTCCCAAAGAATTTGGCACTTTCTGAAATGGGTCATCTTCTTCAAAGTATTTCAGATCAAGCACCTGAAATGACCAGTCGTGTCTGGAAAACCTGAGCTCTGCATGTCTACCCTTGGAAAGGTCAGATCTTGCTGTAGTCGGCTGACGTGCAGAGACTGCAAAGACAAAGTGTACTCAGAAGCCAAGATACAGCACTTCTGGGTGGGGTGCCTGATGCTCTTTTCTTGCCCATAGATCAAATGGAGAGGCATTGAAGTCCTGGCTGTGATGTGACAAGGAAGACACGAATGGCCGGGTTACTCTGATGTTGCCTTTCTCCCTTGCCTTTCACTGCCTCTCGGAGCACTTCACGTGACGGTCGCCATGGCCCTGGAGCGGTCTGGCATAGGGGAGCTGCAGGGACTGGACATCTGCTGGTGCCTGGGCCCTGCACGATCCCCTTGCTGCGTGACCTTGAGTCGAATTGCCTGGCTGCACCATCCCCTCTTGCCACCACCGCCTCCTCTTTCCCCCGTGCACCTTCTGTCTCCCAAACGGGGCCTGGGAGACGGAGAAGCCAGCGTAAGCATCGAGAGCTGCCTGGCTGTTGTTTGGTTTGCTCTTAGTTCAAAAGGCTGGCGACAATAGCCCTCATCTGTAGGGCATAAGGATGAGGGAACGAACACTTCCTCCTTATCACGGGGAATTTGCTGCCTTTTGGAAAAAAACAGATGCACAAACCTATAATTTCTTATTAATTTTAAAGTAGCTCTTGGCTCGCTACCCCCTCCGTATCAGCCCTTGCATTGTCAGTAAATTATATTGGATTTGCAATTAAAAGCCAGCTGTGCCAGTGAAGTACCAGCCAAATGCCACCGTAGCTGTCTCCTGGGTGTCCTCCTGGGTGGTGTGGAGCACGCAGCTCCTCCTCCAGCGAGCTCTTCTCTCACTTCGAGAGGGAAAGATAAGAGTTTAAAATGGGATCTCAGGCCCATTATTTTTGTTAATCAGAACGCCTGCTCACTAAGAAGTGCGGTTCTTTCCTTGATACTGCATGTTCGTGGATACAGCAATTCCCAGAGCTTGAAAAATGCCAAACACGCTCCACCGTGCAAAAAGTTAACTGTTTGAGGAGAAAACTCGTAGGGATGGATGTCTGTCTCAGGCTGATTCCCTTTCTCAGTTAAAATGATTTATTGGAGAAGTATCTCTGCCTCTGCCGTATGGGGTTTTTTAAGTGTTGAAAAGCATTTGTGCCCATGGTGTGTTGGAGCCGGAGTTTGTGGCCAGGCATGGGGAAGAGTGCTGCGGGTGTGCTGCTCCCTGCCCCTCTGGAGATCCACCCCATGGCTGAACTGCAGTTTGCTGCAAGTTGTAGCAAAACCCCGACTCTTTCGTCTTCCTGCCACACTGGAACCGGGCAGGGCTTTTTCTGCACCAGCTTTCTCAGTCCCTCAGCTGCTGGGGCTCCTGGAGCCAGAGTGGGAATCTCTTCGGCTCTTGTCTCTCTCACCTTTGGCTGGATCAAGCAGGTGCAGCAATCCAGTGCAAGAAGGGTAAGAGAGGAGGAATGTAGAAAGTGGATCTCTTCCCAACCTGGAGCAGGACTCCAGGTTGTAGGGTTACAGGCAAGGTCCCAAAAACTGCTGGCAAGGGAAGGAGGAAGCCCACCTCAGTGCTGGCCATGAAGGTGGTGAGATTTGATATCCACCAAATGGCTGCACACGTCAGGGTGTGGAGACCTGCGCTGGGGGTCCCCAAGGTTGTGATCTTGCCAGCGGGATTTGGAAGGGCCAATACATGTCTCTGATAAAAGGATGTTTTTTCAACTGGATAGTTGGTAAATTCCTCAAAGAATTCCTATGGGAAAACAAACAAACCCCACCAAACCAAAAAACAAAACCCCAACAACCAGCACTGCATTAAAAGCCTGCGAAACAAAGGTTGTGCACCCAGCTGAGAAACACCTGAATGAGTGTGTTGTGTGTGCAACTTTTAATGCCTACCGCTGCATGTTTGCCTTGTGGTGCAATTTTAGTGGTGCCGTTGTGTGCGGGTTATCTGTATGCTGTAGCAAGGCTACATGTGCATACCAAAATCGTGTTATGAGCCGTATTTAGGTGTGCAATAAAGATATTGCCCTTCCTGCTGCTTTAGAAACAGTTCAAAGGCTGTAGTATTTGCTCTGTCCTTTGGCCTTTGTGGGGTGAGAGAAGAGGCTGTCTGCACCTTAGATGTGTTAGTTGTCTCCAGCGGTATCTCTCCCCAGGATGAGGAGATTGGTACAGCAAACAATGGGGGAGTGTTTACCTCTGTTGTTCCTCTCCCTATTCATTTTGAACCTGCTAGCTTTCCCCGTCGTCCCCTTAAATCACATTATTTCATAAAGAGTAAAAAGAAACATAATTTGGAGCAGCAGCAAGCTGAGCCCACGTTAATAGTTTGAATTGCACTCCATCTGTTCAGCTGCATGGCCTGATGGATGTGCTGAACCCATTTTTCACAATTTGTTTTAAGCTGGTAAGAACCATCTCTCCTGGCTCCGATCCAGGCTGGCTGTGGAGAAAAACTTCATATCTGGACATGCATGTCCGGAGGGCGGGATTGAGTCAGTAATCCCCAGATGCCAGGCTACTTCTTCCACCTGCAACTCGCTAGGTTTTTGAGTTCTTCTCTGGACGTGAACATTGTTGTCGAAAATTAGAGGGTGGGGGAGAAACCCCAACGTGCACACGCACGATGAAATTTGCAAACGTGATTATGCAGGACCCGCTTTAAATCGGCTTATTGCTTTTTTTATGATGGCAAGCAAGCAGTCACAGGAGCCAGGGTGATTGGCCTCGCCATGTGCGCACACTGCTGGTAACTCAATAACCGATGAACACCCACTGTGGTCTCCAGACCTCGAGCCTTTGATGTAGCAACAAACAAGATAGATTGCTGTAATTTATCTGGCCCCCGGAGGGTTGTGCTGGTAATGTGCCATGAGCCCAAGGGCCAGCCATCCATAATCTGGGTAAAAATACAGCAGATCGACGAGGCTGTGCTGTGGGATTGTCTTTTGTTTCGTGCCGCAAGAGTTTGCGGGCGTACAAGGCACAGCACCGGGTCTCGATTTCCAGCAGCCAGGGGCGGTAAGTCTTGGTGTAATATGCCCGCTCCCTCCATTAACTTTAATTGTTTTTCTTATGTACTAAACACACTCCTTTCAAATAGACTTGGGAGGGCAGTGCCGTAAACGTGGTGTTTCCCCGTATGCCTTCCCAAGCGTAGCGGAGAGGCTGGAGAAGGCGTGCTGGGTTTGGGGGAAAAGAATGGCGTTTTGTACCAGCTGAAGGCCTCCAGCCTGGAAACCCAAGGAGGGCGTGTAGCCTCCTGCGCCTCTCTCCTGGTGGGACGCAGTCTCAGTTGGGCTGTGCCAGGAGAAGAGGGAGTTGCTGCCGAACCGGGAGCCCCACCAGTGGCACCGGGGTGCTGCAGAGCGGCCACGTGCCACCTCCGGTGGTGACCCATGCCTGGGATGGCAGCGTGGTGGGGTTGGAAAATCAGGGTAGTGCTGAAAACAAAGCCCTATCAGCTCTAGTTTCTGGTGTGTTGCCATGCAGCACAGTACCTTTTCGTGCCTGGATTCTTATCGCTTCCAAAGGAAGATGTGATGTTACCTCAACACCGCTTTTTTTCACAGGGCGGTTTTAAGAAACACTTCCCTTGGATCAGCGAGAAAGCTGCGACATCGCTGAGGGGTTACTGTGCCAGAGCCCCGTGTGCCAGTTGAAGGATGGGGTGCGAGGTTTTGCCTTGCCGAGCGCGGCAGTAGAGGGGGTAGGGGTGCTATGTGAGAAGGGACGTGTGGGGGCTGCCTGCTGAGAAGTAACACTGGGCTCTTCTCCTCCCGCAGGCATGGCCTTGGCCCAGCGGCAAGTGGCGGTGCAGGAAGGGCCCCTCTACCGCACGGAGGGGTCCCACGTCACGCTGTGGTGCAAGGTGAGCGGCTACCAGGGCCCGTCGGAGCAGAACTTCCAGTGGTCCATCTACCTGCCCTCGGCCCCTGAGCGGGAGGTGCAGATCGTCAGCACCGTCGACCCCTCCTTCCCCTACGCCATCTACACCCAGCGAGTGCGCAGCCGGGGCATCTACGTGGAGCGGGTGCAGGGGGACGCCGTCCTGCTGCACATCACCGAGCTGCAGGACCGGGACGCCGGGGAGTACGAGTGCCACACGCCCAACACCGACGAGAGGTACTTCGGGAGTTACAGCGCCAAGATGAACCTCGTGGGTAAGCTGTCCTCCTTACGGCATGGCTGGGGCATCGGGGCGTCTCCCACGCAGTGTGCAGCAGAAACCCGTGAACCCCGCCATGCGTGGTGTAGTCCACATAAACCATCAGAAAAAACACCAGGAGGAGAATAGGAGCAGAGAGCAGGCAGCATGGTGGTGTGAACGGCAGGAAATGATGGTGTAGGGTTGTAGGGTAAACCAAGCTTTCTCTAGTAATAGACCCTTATAAAGAAGAGAAACCAGGCAGCATAGCCAGAGAGGAATGTGTGAAGCCGTGGCTGAAAGCAGGAGAGATGTGGAACCGATTTCTGCAGAGAGAGGGGTAGGGAGGCTGCTCCAGATGGCACAAGCTGCAGAGGAGAGAGCTGCCTGCCAAAGGTGGCGAAATAGCGGAGCGGGGAAGAGAGGAGCGGTAACGAACAGCACGTAAAGGAATGGGAGAGATGGTCGTCTTCCGGCTCTTAGAGGGCAGTGCTGAATGTGTCCTGAAACCAGCACACCAGTCAAACTGAGCTGTCTGTAAATAAATGAGGAGAATTCGGTTTGGGGTTGGTTTTTTTTTTTTTTTTTGGTCTGTGTTAGAAAAAATCGAAACCAGGTTCTTTAAAAGCTGAAGTATTTCCACAGCACCTCTGTGACTAGCCGATCTGACCTTTTCAAGCTTCATCTTGCTTTCTGTATCTCAAACTAGGATTGGATTTGAAATCTCTGACTCTTCTAAGAGCAGTCAAATGCCTTCCACCAGACTCTTCGGCTGAGGGACTCCCTAAAAGAGTTCCTCAGCAGCAGAGCTCTAGCAAATTTAAGCCCACAGACACCAGGCTTGCTTTCCTGAAGTGATGCTCGTGAGCCTGCAGGTCTCAGGTTTGGAAACCACTCTGGCATTATCCAAAGTGGTAGCTGGTCAGGGTGTTGCCGGTTCTGGCCGTGTTGACACAAGAAACCCATTGTGAAAGGAGCTGAGGTGTGAATTTAAATCATAATAGCCCTCATTTGGGTTGTGCTCCTTGCCTGCACCTTCCCTTCACTCTCCCAGATGAAGCCCCACAGCCTGGATACTTTCATTGCCTGCTTTCCCATCTGCTGTCCATGAGCAGTCGGGAAGTAGATGCCTGAGTACTCTTTGTAAAATGTGGGGTGGGTTGTTTTTTTTTTTTGTAGTTCCATGATTCGCTTCAGGTGTCCAGGTTTGCGGTTCCCCCTTTAGTTTAAACAAGTCTGAGTCAGCGCTGCTGCTGTAAAGTCACCTCAGGGAGTGAAACCCATTGAAAACCAACACCCAGTGAGGAAAAAAACTGCCTGGGAGCAGGGTGGGGTTTTGGTAGTTGGGGTTTGCAGCTGGGCTCCTCTGCCAGGGAGCTGCACCCTATGGAAACCAGCCCGTGAGCTGGGGCTGTTAGAGGGGAGCCGTGAGAGCAAGCAGGGGTACCTGTGCTAGCTGCTGGCGTGGGGCAGGACGGGGATGTGAGCGACCGTAGCCAACGTGTCCGACAGATGGCTGGGCAGCAGGGAGCTCCCCCCCTGCTCGCCCCTGGGGCTGGGGAGCCAGTGCCCTCCTGGCTTTAGCTCAGCTCAGCAGCTTTTTCTGTGGCCAATCCGGAGCTTGCTGGGTTGGTGTGCTCGTGCTCTGTCCTACCCTTACCTCAGGTACAAGCACATAAAATCTGGGACTCTTAGACACCTATGAGTTTTGCTTTGAGGACGTTCGCTTTGGGACTTAACATATGATGTGGATGCTCGAGAACTGATCTAAAGTAACTTTTAGTGGATTAGTTAAATCACATTATACCCCTTCACGGGTGCTCATGCTCAGAATTTGTGGCCCTACTTTGGTTAAGATTAATTCATTTCCAAAAATTCACTTCAGAGGTGACTTAAGGTCACTTGGGTTTTGAACGTGTGTATCTGCATAGGTGTCTTCCGTGGTTTAACCGAGCTCTGTCAGAAACGGAATTTTCCAGAGTGCCCCCTGCAATGACCTGTGAAGGACAAGCCTAAGGGCCAGGGGGTCTCCCCCTTGGCTTCTGTTCACATGAACTGGTGCTGACTCCAGCCCTCTCGGTCCCTGAAGTCCTACCAGGGAACCGGACTTCGCTCTGTAGGGCTGGGCAGATCACGTACCCTCTTTTCCTCCCTTGACATTTTAGCTTTCAGCTACAGATTGTGGGTTTTCAGGCCGTCTTGGTTGCTGCAGACAGTATGCAGGAAGAGGTACACGAAAGCTAAATGAGAGTTATTGTTCTCATTTTCTTAGAAACAGAACCAAACTTTTTTTTTCCTTTCATCCAGTTATGAATTTTTAATTGACTCATTAGATTGAGCGGCTCTTTTTTGGCAGCAGCAAAGCCTGGAGGGAGACAGGTTTGTTAGCATCTCTCTTCTCTCCGTTTATGTGTGAAATGGATGGGTTTGGAGCAGTGTTGATTTTAGACTTGCTGCTCTGGGAGCTTTGAGTTGTGTGCTGTGGTGTGAGGGAAGAGCTGAAGAAAGAGTTTCTCCCATTTTCACCCAGGCAATACAGCTCTGTGATGGGGAGCTGGATGGTGCAGGACCACATGGGGCTGCTGTCTGCACCAGGACCTCTCCGCTTGCAGCAGAGCAGCTGGGGGATGTGTCTTTGCTCCTGCCATCTGAGCAGTGTTGAGGGCTCTGCAGCTGCTGAAAAATAGCCTTGTCAGCTCCAAAGATGTGCCAGTTGGGCTTGAAAGGACAATTCTGTCCCTCTCATGAACAGCCAGCACCTCTCCCATTTTTGGTGTCTCCACTCGAGGTTTCTTTTCCTTTGTGGAGTCTTGGCCAGGATCTAGTACGTCTCTGATGTCCTGGAGTAAGAACTGTCCTCCAGGCACTCTGTGGGACTTTTACCTGAATTTAGGCATGCAGCGCAAGTGCTAATCTTGCTGAAGCTAGGAATAAGGCCAGTAATGTGGTTCAGCGGCCTTCTGCCACGGAGAAATGCGCATCAAGGCTCAACCTTTTTCACCAGTCTTCCATTTACTTCAGTTGCTTCAAAAATAACTCTTTCTGTATCTTGCTACCCCTCCTCTCATCTCCTACATCATTCAGGAGTTCCACCTGGGCTGCGAGGTGTGTTAAGAGGAAGAATTTAGGACATCACAGACTCAGTTAGTTGCAGGTGCTGAGGGAGGTGACAAAAAAAAAATGAGTGCAGCTCTTCAGGATGTTGAGGAACCATGGCCTTGTGATTGATTTATGAGAAAGGATTAGCCCACGTACAAAGTCTGCAACACCATTGTTTGCCTTCAGAGTTCAGTTCTCATGTCTTCAGGCTGACATGAAATTGCTGAGGCTAGTTTGTGCTCTTTTACTCAGGGCAAGGTGGGGAAGATTTTTAGAAGACCGCACGATTGGCCTCCCGCTCATCTAACAGCAGGCATGTTGCCTAAGGTGGATGTTGAGGCAATGTCTGTGATAGAGGACACAGAAGGACAAATCTGGAGAGTGACCTATGATTGTTTAAATTAAGTGCATCCTTCTCTAAGTTGACTAGAGAGAACCTAGATGTTAGACTTAGTTTAGACAGATGGTGTTGAGTGAAATGAATTCTTCCAGTCATGGATGAAGACTTGGCTGCTTTGGAAACTTCCCCTATGGGGCTCTGAAGCAAGTGATGGAAATTTTGACTTTGTGGTTGAATTGGGAAAACCTGTGGGCATACTGAAGAGGGGAGTTACAAAACTGGATCGGTTAAATGGGACATCTGGAGACCATGCACTTCTATCGTATTATAGAATGGTTTGGGTTGAAAAGGACCTTAAAGACCATCTAGGTCCGACCCTCCTGCCACGAGCAGGGACACCTTCCACTAGACCAGGTTGCTCAAAGCCTCATCCAGCCTGGCCTTGAACACTTCCAGGGATGGGGCATCCACCGCTTCTCTGGGCAACCTGTTCCAGTGCCTCACCACCCTCTCTGGGAATAATTTGTTCCTTATATTTAATATGAATGTACCCTCTTTCAATTTAAACCCATTACCCCTTGTCCTGTCACTACAGTATCAGGGCAGCATCCCAATAACATAGTGTCACCACTGACAGGACAGCAGTATTTTCCAGGTTGTCACTGGAATTATCTTTTCACTTGATAACTCTGGCAATATGGGCAGAAGGGGAGGTTTCTGTGCCATAATTTAGGTGGTGGAGCTGCAGGGGTGCTGTGCAATATGGGATGGTGGTTTGCTTCTCATCTCATGTTGATGGGTAAATAAACCCGTGTTTTGCTGTGGGGTAGAAGTGAGCACATGGCAGTTACTTCAGAGTGTGTGAGTCACTGCAAATTTGTACTCCACTGTGTCTCTGCACTGAGTTGTTTGTGTGCCTGTACCCTTACTTAGATAACAGCGAAGAGGCCCAGGTCTAACTTCAGAAGCTTCAGGCTTTTATCTCGGTGTTTTTTTTTATCTGTGCTCCCAAAAATGTTGAGCTCTTTTCAGAGTAAGTGATTTGAGGGAAGAAATGAAGCTTTGAGGTTTTTCTTAAACAGGTAGTGACAGAGTGGGAGAAAGGGTTTCAAAGCCCTTGAGGAGGTGGCAGCTCTTGTACTCTTTATTTTGGGGGAAGCAGCTGTACAGCATCAATCCTAAACAAGTTAAAGCAGAAAATATGAAAGGGGTTTGGACGGGGGGAGAGACCACAACCTCCGCACTACCGCAGGGTGGGAAGGAGCAGTTTCAATGCAGACTTGAGAAACAAGCAGCACTCAGACGTGTCTCGGCGTCAGGCAGGAGCTGCTGTGGAGCTGGTAGTGCCCTCGGCGACACTCACCAGCGTCTCCTTCCTGCAAAGGTGAAAGGAGGGCAGAGAGGATGCGTGCTAGCTAGGCACTGTATACAGTGGCTGCCTGTCCACCCTCTCAGCCACACTTCTGCTGCCTGCTGCTTCTCACTGGTCTCACCCTGCCCAGGCTGCCCTGTTCCCTTGGGTCCTGCCTGGCTGTGACGGCTCCCAGGGGCTGGGTGTGTGGGTTTTTGGCTGGCAGCCCCATTGTGGTGAAGTTTCGGCATTGTGCCAGGCTTGAGAGTGGTGGTGGGCAGGAGCAGCATACCATGGGCTGGGATGAAAAGCCAGCTGCCCCTCTGCCTGAGGTTGGTTGCTGGCTGCAGCTGTGCTTGGAGGGGTCTCTTCTCCAAATGTTGAGCTGCCAGGGTCACTTGCAGCTTTCTGCACACCAGAACTTGGTCCATAGGTACTTTGACCATCCCTTTGGGAGTGTGTCTTGTAGGAGTCTCCTGTACCCTTGAGCTGCGTGCAAGCCCATGGCTGGGATGGGAAGGATTGCTGTAGGGTGTATCCAAGAGGCTTTGCTGGCACGGGAGGTCAAAAAAAGATTTATGCAGGCCAGACACTTAGCACTAGAAGGGAAGGAGCTGCATGTGTCTCAGACAAGCATTCAGGAGAAGAAAGCAGGTCTCTTTTGTTCAACTTGCCACCAGAAATTCTCCAGAATCTCTCTGTGGAGAGCTAAAGGGCATATAGCAGGCAAAAAAAAAAAAGAAAAAAAGGGGGTTTATTAGCTTGTACCAGCTGCTGCTGCTTGTCGCCAGCAGCTTCCCCTCTCCTTCATCAAGTGCTGCCATACGCGATCTGTCTGTGCGCGGAGCGGAGGGAGGACGTCATGTCACAGGTTCGCCGTGTCTGGGAGAGCACCGTCTGCTCCTGGGAACCCGGGGGGACTTCTTCTGCTCATGTGGCGCCATGGACTTCGGTGGCTGCTGGCTTATTCCCGCTGTCAACTGGGCTGACGGCAGCTTTGCTTGCGGGAGGCGTCGAAGAGAGAAATGGCAGTCTTGCAGACACAGATCTACCGGTTTTGATAGAAGTCTTGGGGGGCTCTTCTTCCTGTGCTGTCTTTTTCTCCTCCCGAGAAACAAGAGAAGGTGTTTGTCACCGCGCACGAGCAGGCAGCTCGTGTCCTGGGGAGGCCAGGCCTTTTGCAGAGGAGTGACAACAGGCAAGAATCGAAACAAGAGCAGTTCAGACTGACCCGAGAGGTTGCACAGGCTCCATCTCTGGAGGGTTTCAAGACCTGACAGGATCAAGCTCCGAGCAGCCTTGTCCGACCTTACAGCTGACCCTGCTTGACCCTGAGGTTGTGCTACAGGCCCCTGAGGTTTCTTCCACCCTGAATTGTCCTGCAATCTCGTGAGGAACTGCTGGGCTGCTGTCTAGTAGAAACCACTGTTAGGCAGCAGTTTGGAGGGAAGGTGTTTACAGCAAGGTGTACGTGTGTGGTAGTGATGGCAGCAGGAAACCATGGTGCAACGTTGCTGATCTCAACCAGGCGAGAACAGCAAGGGCCTATTGTACATCCCCAAATTCTTTTTCCTGACATATTTCTCGTATTTCATGTGTTTCTTATTTGTCTCTATTGCTCTGCTGTGGTGTACAAAGGTAGAATTTGGAGATCTGAAGCTCAGATGTCTTAATCTCTCTGAAGCCATATCAGCGCCTTTGCTGTCTCTGTGAAGCGTATGTACGTTTTATTTGGCCGAGCTGTCAGTTAACCGGAGTGAGTTCTAGGGTCGGTGTTGTTGAAATTCCTGCTTTGTGAGTTACATTCATCTTTGCCTGTTTGGGCTGTGCTTGTTGCAGTAATTAGCTCCCCAGAGGAGTAAAATGTCCTTCACTTTCAAATTCCCCTTTAGCTGACATAAAAAAAAATAATCAAATGCTTTCTCCTAGGTGGTCCTTTGCAGCTAGACATGGGTTGTTTTGTTCTTACTGTCCTGCTTTATGTGCCTAAATCTCTTAGTAGCCCTGAAAAAGAAAAACCAAAACACGTATGCTGCTCTGTTTTTTCTTTCTTTTCCTGCTATGGATGGAACAGGAGTGTTTGTAACGGAGGAGAGATGAGGAGAAGTATATGTATTACCTCTGGCAGTTCCTGTGAGCACAGCCTGGGGAATTGCACCAGCAAACCAGAGTACCCAGTTTCTGATGCTGCGGAGCGGTGGTGGGGCTGCAGGCGTCAGGTCCTATCACGCTGCCGACTCACTGCATGTCCCTGGGTATGGCGCTCTCCGTCTCCGTCTCACCATTTTCCAGCTGGTAAAATTAGGGATAATAGCATCCAAGCCTTTCACAAAGTCTAAGCTAAATAATTGTGAAGTGCTTTGAGCTCCTCAGATAGTGGGAGTTAGAAACAAAGGGTTATATTTCAGCTCTGTCTGGAAATGATGCTGAATAGGATTCATCTCCAGTCCTGCTTAGTCACTTCAGATGCCTTCAGAGCATAGCTGCTTAACCTCACCCGGTTTTGCCCTTGCAGAAGCTCTGAGGCTTTTTAAATCTTGGCTTTAGTCATATAGTCTGGCAACGAATTGCATGGGCTAGTTCTTCCTTGTGCTTTTTAAACCGCTTTATTGTAGATACCATTCAGGTTACAACCGAAAGCTTGTAATAGAAATCTCTGTACGTGTTCTCGCATTGCTAAACAAGGTTCGTTCATTATTCTGTGTGCCTTTATCTCGTCCCCTGTTATTACGTTTTCCTGCTAAACACTTCCAATTACTCCTGTTTTGTTGCAGTACGCCATCTCCTATTCTTTCCCATTGGAATTGCTTGCCTGGTTTTTACTTTTTTATTATTGTATTACGTGACACCTCTTTCTGTGCAGGAGATGTGGAACTGATTTTAGATAGACTGTACCTGGAAAAAAAAGAAAGGGATGATCTGGTGTATCCACTCTCCCCCTTCTTAGCTGTTGGTGTTTTTCCTCCCTCACCTTCCTGCCCCCTCTCCCTCAAAACTGCAGGCACCTTGGTGGCGTGACATGCATTGCAGGGGGAGCTTTCAGTTGCAGAAGTAATTCTTTCTCTTTTGAGAAATGGGTAGGTGGACAGGGGAAAAAAACTGACATTAGACACATTTAGGGCATATCGCTGTATTCCGTATGGTTTTCCTACATTGTCCCTTTTGAGGTAAAAGTACTTTTTTAAAATTTAGTTAGCACCTGGAGAAGATTTACAATAAGAATGTGTCCTTTATTAATGTGTGTCTGTACGCTTGTACCTATGCATTGTAAGAAAAAAATGTATTCTAAAACGTATTTCTCTAAATGTAAATGAATACAGCCTCAGGCAATTACAGCCCTCTGCTCGCACATCTAGGCTGGTCTTTAAAATGAGCCCTCTCGCTTCCAGACTTTGTGTCTCTTACTTGTCAGGAAGGGAGGCGCAGAAGCCCAAATGCTGACTTGCCTTCAGACTGTAGAGATGCAGTGTTTTGCTTGGGTAGGTTTCTGTGCAGCACTGAACCTGAATAGTAAAACCAGACCAGTCAGTTAAAATGATCTTTGAAAACTAAAGCAGTCTTTCCTGGAAAAGCCTCTTTTCTCAAGACTGAGTGCCTTGCCCTCTAGTCTGCTCTCTCGCTGGCTCCAGCTGTGCTTGGCTCCCTTGGGCATCTCAGGCTGATGGGACCGTGATGCTTGCTATTTCAGAGCCTTTTGCCTCCTAGGTGTCCATGAGGTTGAACGCTGCAGGTCTGGGGCTCCTCACTGCCCTGAAAGGAGTTGCTGCAAAAGCAACACTCTGCTCAGCCCATGCTCCTCTTCCACTTGTCCTGCTGACTTGTAGGCTTTGCCAGTTGCTGGTGAAGCAAGGTATTTGGAAGCTTTGTCCTATTTATTTATAGGATGCGTCCCAGTCCATCGTCTGAAAAGAACAACTGGTAGTTGAGGCTGTTTGTGAGGATTGCTGTAATGTCTGGGTGTTAAGTGCCAATAGGAAGTAAAGGATGCAGAGGTTTTTAACAAAGACAGAAGACTCTTTAGCCAGAAATCCTGGTGCATTTGAAGGCCAGCTCTCCTACGAGTGGGTTACTCAGGACTGTAGGCTCAAATCTTGGGTTCTCCATCCTTTCCAAGGAAGTGAACTGGGCATGTGAGGGGGCTCTTTCAGGCTGAGCTTGGCTTGCTAATCATGAGAAGCAAAAGGTCATCTGGTGTTAGAAACAGTCTCGTGCCACCTCCCATCCTGAAACTAACATTTCCTCCCAGTGTGCTCTGGGCAGCCCCCAACCTCTTTTATCCCCCAAATGATTACTTTTTCACTATGTGCACAACTGAGAGGAGTTCTGGCAAATGGAAAACCCAACGAGGGGCACAGAAGGAGCTGGGCTGGGTCAGGCAAGCAGGTGGTGGAGCCGATGGGCTGTGATGTGGGATGGGCAGAGCCTGGTACCTGCCTCCTGCACACTCAGCAGCATCCCAGGGGCTGCCCCTGCCTGTGTGGACCGCCTCACTGGAGGGCAGCTGAGGGGCACCCATCTCTTCTGCCTCTGCCACCCCACTTGTGATGGGTGCCAGTGAGGCTGAGCAGGCAGCACAGCCCGGTGACTCCCTGGCATGGGCACCTGCACCCAGATTCGCCAGCAGAGCCCGCTGGCATTTCTGGCAGCTTTGCCGGAGGACCGGGTGGCGGGGGAGAGGCACGCAGTGTGCAGGTTTCCCTGCTTCTGTGCCTCCCAACAGTCTCTCGGCGTTAAATGGGGAAAGCGATAACTGTGAGCGCAGCTGGTAGCATATGGCAGCCATCCCCTGCCTTAGCAATTGCTCAGTGAACTCTGAAAGTGGAATACGGTCCCCGTGGCTCCAGCCAGCTGCAGTGCTGAGAAATCCTGCAATGGAGCAGCCCGTTATTTGATTACCAGTGAAAATTTCACATTCCACGTTGCCTATTTTTCCTGCTGCCTCCCTGGGGAGGTTTTTGCTATGCTTACTCCCTCCTCCCACTCCTCTTTTCTTCCCCCCCCCC
>NW_010226300.1:37015-43547 GCF_000690775.1 Eurypyga helias
CCTGGAGGATTATTGCTTTATTTGTTCTCTAGTTCCAGCCCCTTAGACTTGGTTGCTCTGCACTTCTGTCGGTCTGCTGCCCTGAGAGGCCGGGGCAGCTGTGCTGCTGTTGTTGCTGATGCTTTTCTCAGACTGTCTCGGTGAAGCAGAAGGTCTGGCGGCGAATGATCAAGTCCCCACGCAGCAGAGGGAAAGCCAAGTGCCCGTACTGAGCTGGTCTGCTTCTGTGCCACGAAGTTGCACGTTCATTGCGGTGTGGGTGCACGTCTTTTTTGTTGAAGAATTGCAAAATAAAGTCAAACTGGGGGCCAGTGCTCAGGCAAAGCAACAACAGTCCCAAAAGCCCCTAGCAGCATTGCTGAGTGTACATCAGATCCTTTTTGTCCTATCAGATAGGATAGTGCAAAAGCTGGAAGCCTACTATTTCTGTCCCACCCCTGGGAGGGCTCAGAAGCGTAAGTGGGTCCCCTCTGGCTTGGGCTCCTTTTCTGCTAATTTAGAGATGTTGCTGTTGAGCATCCTGGAGGGGGACATTTCTTCTGGTTTGAAGCATCTGCTTTTGCTGCCTGCTGGGGAGGTGGGAAGGGGAGAACAGTGCTTTGGCGCTCCAGAGGGACTATTTGGGTCCCAAGGCTGCCTGTCCCCCTTCCTCCTCCAGCCCAAAGCCCTGGCAGGAGTGGCCTTTCACGTTCCCTCCAGCTCCTGCTGGGTGATGCAGGATTTTGCTTCATGTGCTGAGAAGGAAGCCTGCCCTGCACTGGGACGGAGCTGCCCCTCAGTAGGTAGGAGCTGGGAGGAGAAATTTTCCATCTTGATTCCATGGCTGCCCTTCTGGTTTAGCCCTATAACAGTTTTACAATCTTTATCTGATATAGGTTTAAGAGGATTTCCCTGGGCGCAGTGGGATTATTATAAGTCAGAGAGCAGTCTCCAGCTGATACTCCTTCACCAAGTATTTATTTTAAGTGGGTTTAACTGTATTTAATTTTTTTAATATTTTTTTTTCCTTCTTTTTTTTTTTCTTTTGCATGGGTTATAAGTAAATTGTTTGCATTATGAGAAGTAGAGCCTGGATAAAATGAAGGAATGTATTATTGCCTTCCAGGGTGGGAGGGCTGGAAGGAAAGCAGCAGCTGGAGGTGGGGAGGAAAGAAGATAAAATAGTAATGTTGAGGGAAACGTAACATTATTCCACACAGCACTGGTTGGTAATACTGCCAAACAGCTGTTTATAAATAGGAGGCGTAATGGGAAGGAGAGCTGCAAGGAACGTGAGAGTGCTGCAGGCAGCGCTGGCTCATCATTTGAGGAGGGGGTGGTTTCTCTCGGCCATGTATCTGCACCCCTGGGGGTACCAGAGGCTGGCTGCTGCATCCTCCCAAGAGCAGGGGTGGCTGGGTGGAATGGCGCTCAGTCGGCTTTACACTCAACGTTCCCCGCAGCGTAAGGTTTTCATGCCGCCTTTGGAAAAGAAGAGCAGTGGTGATCCGTGGCATTGGGAAAGCTCTGCCTGTGGGAGAAAAGACTCCTTTCCAGCCTCGTGCGGGCTGTTCCTTTATCCTTGCCCTCCCTCCAGCAGGCTGTATGGCCGGCGCTGGGCCTGGGTGTGTGTGCGCATATCCAGAAGTTGCACTGGCTTAACGAGAGCTGCCTCCTGGCCGCCTGCACCTGGACAGTGTCCGCAGTCCTTGGAGTATTTCAGAGGATGCTAATGGAATGGGATTAGCCGCCCCACTTGCCCTGGCCATCAACAAGCGATGTTTCTAGGGAGCCTACAAAGAGGAGCAAAGCCAGAGCTAACAGGGTGAGCCTGAACAAAGGCGCTTTCGGACGCAGAGCGTGATTTTACCCTCTGGCACGACGGAGGCAAGAGGTGGGGCTGCTCTGCTCCCCATTTAAAATCTGAATGAGCCTCTGCTTTAAGGGATTGTCGTTTGCTGAGTTGGTACTAATGGGATAGATGCCCTTCAGTGTCCCTGCTCTGTCCTGCTCTGGTTCACTGCCACTGTGTTTCAACATACTGTGCCCTTTGGGGCTTTGTTCCTCACCGCATACTGGTTAAAATGGTAACTGAGGGCTCTGCAAAGAAATGCTGTAGCTAGGGATGCCTGCCTTGGGGAAGTGTGTCAGGGCGAGCAGGGATTTCTGGACAGGGATTCCTCTGTCCTAGGCATGAAGTGCTCTGAGCGCTTAACTTTCTCACATCCTGCCATTCTTCGTTTTTAGCTGCATGTTCCAGAGGGAAAGATTTTTATCAAACCATTCCTTACCAAATGGATTTCACAATTGTAACTTGGAATGCCAAACAACTTCTTACTGAGGGTCAAGAAGATTTAAAGAGACAATTTCTTTTTTTTTTACTGCTTTGTGCTGCTGCGTGGAAACCAAAAGATCCCAAAGCAGCAGGTTAGTTATCAGAGGGTTAATGT
Organism: Eurypyga helias; assembly: GCF_000690775.1. NCBI lineage: Eukaryota > Metazoa > Chordata > Aves > Eurypygiformes > Eurypygidae > Eurypyga > Eurypyga helias. Next base: position 39,445 of record NW_010226300.1, read on the forward strand.
GAGGTTTTTGATCCTTGTCCGCTGCAGAACTGCACCAGCATGCCACAGATGACCACAGGCGCTCTGGCAGTCTGTTTTGACCTTTCGAGCTCTCTCGGGTGTACTGAGGCCACCTGTCCGCGGGTAGGACTCCTTGCAAAACGGCAGGCAACCGTGGTGGGTGACGAATGGCCCAGCTGGCACTGGGGCTGGAAGGTGGGAGTGTTGGCCCAGCAATGCTAGCCCACAGGGAAGGGGAAGCTGGTGGAGAGGTGGGGTTGCCAGAGGCACGAGATCTTTGTCTGGGGAGACTCTGTACTTTGGAGGAGCTCCCTGACTGCGGGTGGTGGCCAGGACGGGCAGCCGCTCTGGAGATGCCCTGTGCCCACAGGGATGCGTCCAGCCTCTTCCCTTCTGCAGCGATATCCTGGGCTGCTCAGGCCACACCTCTGCGGTGGCACTGCAGAACATACCTACTGAGTAAAGTAGGAGCACTGCCCGTCATCCAAAAAGCTCCACTTGAGCTGTTTGACAGCTGAAGCCATGTGAGTGCATGAGCGTATCTGGAGGAACACAGTGGTTGGTGCAGGTGGTCTTGGCATCCTTTTGTGTGAGGGGCTCCTGCCTCCAAGACGGGGCCTGGGGTGCAGGGTAAGCAAAACCAGAGATGGAACCCTTTGGCTGCAGTGTGGTCAGGAGGAATCGAGGGGCTCCTGCCCTTGCTAGGGAACGGGAAGGTTATAGTCATCCCAGTGCTGGACTGGGCAGTGTGAAGGGGAGCGAATGGAGGAGTGCAAGGCAGGGAGTGAGTGAACAGAGAGAGAATAGAGGTGAGGGAGTTAAAAACAAGCAAGAGGTGGGGGGAAAAAAGAAAAAGAGCTGAAAAGGGAGCAGGAAGGAAACAGGAATAGCAGTGCTGAGTGTGGAAGTGGCAGGTGGGAAGGCCTTGGGCAGGAGGTTTTGTGTGCTGAAGAGCAGGGTGTGTAGGAGGGTGATGTCGCAGGGAGGGCTGCACATGGGGATGGCTGGTGAGGGACTGTGGCTGAGGTGGAAGGAGTGACCCTACTTCCTCCTGCACTGGGAGGAGGCTCCAGAGGTGCTGGAGACATGAGCCCTGGCCTCTTTCTACAGGTGCCTTGCAGGGGCTCTTCACCCACCTCTTCCACGCATACTTGGAGTGTTTCAGGCTCTTGACCCCAGAGCAGACTTGGAGGGCTTCAATGCTGTCCTCATCATCCTGTCCTCAGATGCAGTAATTACCTTTGTGCTGCCGCCTCCTACTCTTTCTTCCTCTCCCCTTGCAGCCGGGAAGTCGGAGGCAGTGCCAGCATGCTTTGAGGGGCTCCTTTTGAAGTGACTTTGTGAGCCACAGGGGCTCACAGAACACCCGGCACTCTCAGATCATTGCTGCTCCCTTGGGTGGGCAGCCAGAAGTGTGCGTGCCCATCCTCAGGGACACCAGGATCGTCAGATCTCACGTTTAGGGAGCTCTGGCTGAGGGTTTGATGTTGATGGAGGGAAGGGATGATGAGGAACCGGGACACCAGAGGCATGCCGGGCTGGGCGGCGGAGCAGTGGCTTTGGCTTGCGTCTATGGGGTCGGTCTTAGCCGGAGCCCGCTGCTGTAGATAGTGCAGCATGGGGGGCGCAGGGTGCTGTGTGGGTGCTAGGCTACCCTATGGCAGCAGTGGGACGAGTCTCTGCAGTAATCCTGTCGCAGACCATTGGTACGGGAAAACGGACTGGTCCTCTCCTGTGCTGTGTTCAGGTCACAGCCTGCTCTGATAGGGCCAAGTCAGGCTGGGTAACCGTGCACAGTTTGCACTAATAAGAGGTTTTAAATGACCTGTGTGCCCCAGGAGCCACCCCAGAGCCCTCTTTTCCTTGGAGCCCTCCCTGAAAGGCTACAAGGTGCTTTCCATTGCTACCAAAGTGTGATAGGTTTATAAACCAGCCACCACGGTCCCTGACCTATTACTGTCCCACCGAGCTGATGCCCAAAGGGCCACCCCTCCTGTCCCTTAGTATCTACTGGTTGAAGTTGTCAAAACTGAAATGCAGGTCGTCTGGTTGACTGCCAGGACCCCAAGCTGCTGCTGAGCGTTCAAGGCTGCTGTCTGGAGCAGCAGGACAGCCAGCCTGCTGGTGAAACTCCTGTACGCCAGCCAGAGCAGAGCCTGATTAAGCTTATAAAACTTGACAGGATCACAGCCCAAGGTGGTATTGCTGGAGGCTGCTTGACTGGGAACTGTGTTCCCGCTGCAGCAGCACGAGTGTAAGGGATATGTCACTTGAAGCCTGTCATGACACACATCTAACCATTGAGTAGGCAGCACGTCAAAGTCTCTTGCGGTCGTTAGCCTGCCAGCAGTGTGCAGGAGGAGCCTCCTCCCAAAAAAAGGCACTGCCTGCATCTGCCTGCAGGTGAGGAGCAGCCTCTTGTTCTGTGCTGGGTAATGCCCTGTCTCAGCTTTGAACAGGTGATCCCCTGAACAAGCAAACGCTGGCCAGGAAACAGCACCTCCACCTTCACAGGTACAGCAACCTCTCCAGCTTGGCTGCTGTGCCCACGCTACCTCCCCCCTCTTCCTCCCCAGATAATAGAATCACAGAATGGTTTGTGTTGGAAGGGACCTTAAAGACCATCTAGTCCCAACCCCCCTGCCATGGGCAGGGACACCTTCCACTAGACCAGGGTGCTCAAAGCCTCATCCAGCCTGGCCTTGAACACTTCCAGGGATGGGGCATCCACAGCTTCTCTGGGCAACCTGTGCCAGTGCCTCACCACCCTCTCCGGGAAGAACTTCTTCCTGATATCCAATCTAAACCTCCCCGCTTTCAATTTAAACCTGTTCCCCCTTGTCCTGTCACTACAGGCCCTTGTAAAAAGTCCCCCCCAGCTTCCTTGTCGGCCCCTTCAGGTACTGGAAGGTGCTATAAGGTCTCCCCGGAGCCTTCTCTTCTCCAGGCTGAACAAGCCCAACTCTCTCAGCCTGTCCCCATAGCAGAGGGTCTCCAGCCCTCTGAGCATCTTCGTGGCCTCCTCTGGACTTGCTCCAACTGCTTGATATCCTTATTATGCTGAGGGCTCCAGAGCTGGACACAGCACTGCAGGTGGGTTCTCCTGAGAGCAGAGCAGAACAGAGGGCAAGAATCCCCTCCCTCAACCTGCTGGCCACACTTCTCTGGATACAGCCCAGGATACGGTTGGCCTTCTGGGCTGCCAGCGCACACTGCCGGCTCATGTTCAGCTTTTCATCCCCCAGTACCCCCAAGTCCTTCTCCTCAGGGCTGCTCTCTATCCACTCTCCACCCAGCCTGTACTTGTGCTTGGGATTGCCCCAACCCAGGTGCAGGACCTTGCACTTGGCCTTGTTGAACTCCATGAGGTTGGCAGTGGCCCACCTCTCCAGCCTGTCCAGGTCCCTCTGGATGGCATCCCTTCCCTCCAGCATGTCGACCGCGCCACACAGCTTGGTGTCGTCGGCAAACTTGCTGAGGGTGCACTCAATGCCGTCATCCACGTCACTGACAAAGATGTTGAACACCACTGGTCCCCGCACCCACCCCTGAGGAACGCCACTCATCACTGGTCTCTGCTTGGACATCGAGCTGTTGACCACAACTATCTGAGCGTAACCATTCAGTCAATTCCTTATCCACCGAGTGGTCCATCCATCAAATCCACATCTCTCCAATTTGGAGACAAGGATGTCGTGTGGGACAATGTCAATGCTTTGCACAAGTCCTGTGGGACATGTGGAGAACATCCCCATAGCCCTGCTGCTCTGTCAGTAGCCTGTGTCACTTTGACTCCAAGCCAGGAGCTGTTGCTTGTTTGTCAGGACATGGCAATCAGGCCTGAGGGTGCAGAGTGCTACCTGCCATGGGTCTGGCAGCCGGCAGAGCAGGGACTGGTGAACAGGCCTGCTCACCTTCAGCTAAAACAAACTCTAAAGCAATGCATCCCAGGGTATGATCTGGGTAGGAGCCTGCCTGGCTCACCACCTCTGCCATAATAAGCTACTGCAGGAGTCTTCATCCTGATTATTCTGGGTCTGCATCAAATCAGAGGCTTGTATTTCCTAGCAATCAGTGTTTCTTAGGCAGTCGCTGCCCCATTC
>NW_010226300.1:43564-45862 GCF_000690775.1 Eurypyga helias
TGGAAGAAGCAGCAGCTTCTAGACCCGTTCTTACGTCTTTGTTTCCTTCAGTCCCTCAGGGTTAATCTCCTCCTTGGCACCTGATTATTTGCCGCTGCAGGGAATGCACATGGGTTTGCCGGATGTGTGTTTGAAATTCTCATTTTGCTGGCTTTAATCCCTGTCTGGGAGCTGTGGCTAGGTCCCGGGAGCGAGTTAATACCTGAGCCCCTGCAGGAACCCGCTCCTGAGCAGCTCTGTTGCCTCTGCCTCTCCCCGCGGCGGGTGGCTCTCCAGTATCTCCGAGGGAGGTGTTGTAGTCAATGGATGACTTCCCAAACGGTTATGAAGTGTTCCGTGTTCGTGAGGCTGGTGAACATCGGCACTGCCGCCTTAGCTGCAGGGCAACTGGGAGATGGGGGTGAGGGCTTGCAGGCCTCGGTCAGGCAGGGGACAGAGCTCCCCTTCCCCTGCTCTGGCCATGAGCTCCTCTCCCCCACCGCTGAAACATGCCAGGCATTGGCACAAATACGGTTATCCCTCTGCAAGTCCTCAGCTCCTCTCCCCTCCTGCAGCTCCGGCTCTTTGCCCAGCGCTTCTGCAGAAAGCACTCCCCAAAACTTCTCAGGCTGGTTCTCCACATTGCTGCTCTCTCCTTCTGCCGGGACTCCTGGGGATACCCACAGTTGCCTTTTCAGCCTCCCTCTGCCCCCCCCTCGTTGCGTCGCTGCCTGGACAGGGCCATCATGCTGTCCCCTTCCCCTTTTCCTGCACCCTTGTGCCGCTCTGGGGCAAGACCATTCCCAGTGGAGCTTGGGATGCTCTCTGTCCCTCCCAGGCATTGCCCCTTCTCTCCCAGCCCCGCGGGAAGCAGGTCTGGTCTCCCTATGCCCCGGTAAGTTATCCCATGTTTTTCAGGTCACTCAGTTTCCCCCGGCTCCGGGTGCTTTCGTCGGTGCGTCGTTAGCTGGCGCAGCATCGAGGCGTCGATCCCCGGGGTGCTTTCTCGCCAGCGTTGGCAGCAGACGGTGACTAAAACAAAGAGATGGCTCCCACGTGTGTGTGCGCCACGCTCTTGCTTTGTACGTCTCCTGCTCCGTGCTGCTGGTGGGAGCTCAGCAGGGATCGCAGATGTGGGATAAACAGGAGGGCTTTGAACAAGTGGCACCATAATCCCTCCCTGCCCCCGCCTCTCTACCCCCCTTTTTGCAGACATTAGTTTGATTAAAACTCCATGAGCCCGCAAACAGGGGTATTTTACTTTATTTATTTATTCTCTCACGGCGAGAGAGCTCTGCCCTGCGAGAAGGCAGCCGGGGAGATGCTGGGGAATTTGGAGTGTTTTCAAGACCTTTCCCTCTGGGGAGCTGGCTGCTGCGGGGCTGGTTGTACTGGCGGGACCTGCTTTTCCTGCAGGCCTGAATGTGAGCACCTTCTCGACTGGATGTGCGCAGGGCTGGGGGGGCCCTTCCAGCGCTGCCTTCCCTCTGGAAGGGTGTGGTGGGCTTGCTCTAGCACATCTTCACCCAAGGCTTTCCGGGTTACTGGGGGCATCTCTGTGACTGAGGGTGAGCGTGAACAGCCAGTTTAACACCTAGGTGAATGGGAGTAAAATCCAAACACTGATAAAACAAAAATAGATATATTCTGTTTTTCAGCCAGGTTTGTGCACCCAGGTTGGCGAGAAGTGAGCTCCTCACAGCCATTTGCAGCAGCCTTTTCTGTCTCCGCTAGAAACGGGGACATGGCACGGAGGGTTGGGAGATGACTCGGTACTCCAGGCCCACTCCACTCTTTGCAAACACAGTATTTTTGCTGATGCTGTGGCAGCACTGTGTCAAAACAGTCGTGCTCCTTGGTGGGCACTTACAGGATGGGCTCTGTCTTACTGCCTCACCCAGGGCACGTACAATTCAGTTTTTGCATGTTTTCCCCTGTTTTGTAAAAGGGAGATGCTATTTTCTTCCCTTCCAAAGGGCTTACCTTTAACGAAACACTTGCAAAGCGCACCATGACTCTCCAGAAAGGGCGCTGTCATACACCAAGTGTGGTTTCCTTGTCTGCCCTCTCGCCGTGCCCTCTGGGTGCCTCTGCTTTTTTGACCAGGGGGAGCAGCGGAAGGGGCACGTGCTTATCCCAGGGCACACTGAGCTGCGTGCAGGTTTAATCTTTCTTCTCGGACATCAGCGTGCGGCACCGGGCTCTGGGGTGCTGGGTGGGGGGAGCTGGCATCCCGGGCAGCATCTGGCTCCTCTGCCCTGGGCTTTTCCAGCCCAGCTGCTCTGCGGGCTGTCAGGTGCGGCTGGGGGGGGCCCGCCC
>NW_010226300.1:45892-53338 GCF_000690775.1 Eurypyga helias
ACCCAGCTTGGAGGATAGCGAGGTTGTGTGCAGTGAAAGCGCAAGGCTGTGTGCTGAGTGCTTTGTTCAAGAGCTTCCAAACCCCGTTGGTTCCCTCTCCAAGCGAGAGGAGACCTCGCAGCCCTTCTCATCAGCTGGTGCGCGACGTCACCATCGCCTGGTGTCCCTGGCACTGAGGCCAGTGCCACCCCCATATGTACCCCCTTTTAGGAGGAGTGGACCCGCTGCTCAGCGATGGGACAGGGACAGTGCTCTGCAAGGGGCTGCGCCGGTGGCACCTCGGGCAGGTCTGGCTGCAGGGTGCAGTTCCCTGGGTTTGCTCCTTGCCTGCGTCGTATGCTGGAAACTTTAGGCCAGGTGGAAGAGGTTAGCATAGCAAAGCAGCAGGTAAGAGGAAGGCATTGAATTTCAATAAACCGGCAACTGGGGAATGAAATCTCCTCACTTCTAGTTCAGGCTCCCAGCTCAGGCATCCCTCTCGCTTACCTTGGAGCAAATCTGCTGTAATGCATGGGAAACAGCTCAGCAGCTGCCATCGAGGTGGAGGCTGAGGTTTATTAAAGACCTGCAGAGCTCTGTGGAAAAAAAAAAATTATGATCTGCTTGGACTTAATCATTGCAAGTCAAATATTTGAATAGGTAGGGGCAAGCATTTTGCTGAAATTGGATGATCCCTTTCATATTTATGCTTAGTTACGCTTGCTCCACGTGTATTTGGATGCTTGGCCAGAGGCGAGAGGGAGGTGAGGGATGAAAGGGACTTAGTATGGAGAGGGAAAACGGGAGCAGGGAGAGATTAGAAGGGAGAAGAAAGCAAAGGAAACTACTGAATGTTAAAAATAATAACAACAATTAGGCTGGGGGGGGAACCAAGAAGAGGCAGAAAAATAAAGCAGGGCCTTTGAAGAAAAAGGGTTTAGACAGTGAAGCCTCTTATTAAAATTTAAATGGCTGAGTCTGAAGATAAATGAGGAACCTGTGAAGAAACAATGAAAATAATTAAAAAAAAATGTGGAAGACAGGAAGGAGGGAAATATTTAAAAAGAAAATGAGAGGTTTTCGCAGGTGTATGCTGTTGAGCATGTCAGCAGAGATGCTCCATAATCTCCTCTAATAATGTGACAGGTACTGGTGGCTTTGTAAAAACAAACAAAGCCCAAACCTTGCAATTAATTTTTCAGTGAGGTGAAGTTCCCTGAGTGTGTAAACTTGACGGTGCCCTCCTTTTGCAGGTCTCCCCCACTGCTGGTTACAATCCAGCCTTTCCTTCCCGGGGGGCTATGTGCCAGGAGCTGCTGCTGCCGATAATAAGCACAGCCTCTCCGGGGGCACCGCTGGCTTTCGCTCCAGATGCAGGGAGACCGGGGAGGCGGTGGTTCAGTGCTTGCCTGGGGTTACACAGCCAACACGGCGCTCCTGCCAGGCAGTGAAGGAACAGGACTTGGATCTTACCTTGGGAAAATGCCGCCATTCTCCACCCAAAAGTGTTGGGCTGTGGGGGGCTGTTTGTCATGGCTCGGTCTGTTCTGCTGTGTCCCAGTGGAGGTGGGTGGAGTTTTTGGGAAAGAGGGGATGTGGTGCCCTGCTTGCTAAGGAGGAGTCAACTTCCATTGGGCTACTGGGAGGATTTGTAAGATGGTCACCTCTTTGTCCCCCATTAGGTCCTTGGTGCTGTAGGGAGTTTCTTGGCTTGGTGGGGCGTGGCTCTGCCAGATGAAGACGTCAGAGTGCTCTGAGGAGGTGTGGTAGTGCTTGCACTTGTGGGCAGTCGGGTCTAACCCGTAGGCAGGCAGGTGGAGAGGGTGGTTGCTCCAAGCCTGCCTAGCCTCTTCAGTGCCAATTGACTCCGTCAGTAGCTGTGTACAGCAAAGTGGGGAAAGACTGAGCTCACCAACCTTGCCTTTCCCCCTCTCCCAGTGGAGGGGTTTCTCTAGAAGTGGAAAGCAGATGTATGACTCTTTTCCTTAAAGGAAGAAGGTTGAGTCACAGGGACCTCGCTGATGAAGCTTATAATAAAAAATGCAAGTAGGAGACTAGTGGAGGTGAAACTCAGCAAGCCAGTCATTGCTGTTAGACCCCCCCAGCTCCACTGCTGTGCTCGAGGTGAACATGGTGCATTGGTGGGGGACGTGGCTGCCCCATCCCCACCCTCAGCCTGTGTTTCCAGGGTGCAAACATCCTGTGGGCCATGGGAAACGGCTCCTGCATCAGGCGTAACTGAAGCAGATGGAAGGCCACGTTCTCAAAGTGGTGGTGTGCACCTCAGCAGCTCTGTGGGTAAAGGAGGAGCATTTGTCACCCTCCTTGGAATTTAATATTAACATTTTTCTCATACTTCTTTTGGGCACTCTTGGATGTTGAATTTGCATCGGTGGCATGAAAGGAATTGGCTTTTCACTTGCAACATGTGAGGTAGTGAGTTTTGCATTTGTGCTGTGTGTCTTTTCCACAATCTTATTACCCCCGCAAACTGTGGACACCTTTAAATTCCTTAAATTACTCAAGTAAACTGTATGCATTAAAGTGTGCTGCAAAACTGTTTTAACAGACAAGTGTAAGAGGCTGCATTAGTTTAACTGAAATCACTTTGCATAGATTTTTCAGCCATAAACCAGTCCTTAATAGATCCAGAATGGCTGAGGATGATCAAGTACTCAAATAAACTTGCAATGAATTTTAAGGGGAAATAGCTATCTCTTCTATGTTGGTTTTTTTTTTTTTTTTCAGTGATGTCTTGAAGAATGAACATTTTTCTTAAAGGTGTTTGTATTTTTCTTTTTTAAATCGTTTCCCTGCTTGTTTATTTTGGGGGACTGGTGTGTACCATTGCTGTACAATCCTGTTTGCTGTAGAGTCACATCATTCGGAACAGCGTGCCTGGAAAAGCTGTTTGCAGTCTCAGGTGTCAGCATAGAGTCTTCTCCCATCTCTGCCAGTGGGCTGCAGGTAGCAAGTCTTTCCCAAGGAAGTTTTCTCCCAAGTGTGCCCGTTAATAGAAAAAAGATGGGACTTGGGATCTGCAGGCATCTGCCTGAAGTTCCCTTCCCTTATTGATTTCCCCACTGTCTTTTCTGCGCTCTCGTGATTCCACTAGTTCTTCAGTCACCCTTGAGTCTGCTAGGGCACAGGAGACTTGAATACCTAATGTGCTCAAGCAAGGGTTTTGGAAAAAAACCAGAATAATTAAGGAAAAAAAAAATCTTTCTTGCCATTACAATGTAACAGAAAAAGGAACAGGCTAAAGCTCTTTTCTTCTTCCTTTTTGAAGGTCGTGTTTACAGGAATTTAGCTATGATCTGAAATGCAATAGCCTCTAAAACTGTCCTGCTTTGTACATCTAGGTTACAGGGAACAAAACACTGATAGGCAAGGGGGGAGGACATGCCCGAGCTATACCACAAAACAAGGCTCCTGAGTCTACCTTCAGTGGAATTTTGTTGGAGTGGATGAGTGGATTGCCCGTTTTAGACAGGGTAGTATGCTGATACCAGTGCTGAGTTTGGAGAAGAGTTCTTTTATAAAAGAAAGAGCAGAGGAACTAGTGAAGCTTGGTTTCCTGTGGGTTTTGCTTCATGGTTGAATTCCTAAGTATCTAATAAAGTGCAATCGCTGCTCTTCCTTGATTGGGGTATCCCCATGGTTGTCTTCCAGGTGACTTCTTTGGTGTCTAAGGACTGAACAAACATTGCATTGTTCCCCACAGAGAAATATTAATGTGTGGTGGGTATCTGCTCTGCTTCTCCAGCTATTTCATGAAACCTGTGAAACTTATGCTGAGACTGCTATCCACCTCTCGGTATTTGAGAGCTTTAGCTACTCTCAAAGCAGTAGCCACTTCCTAATGTCAAGTGAGAGACAGACATGCAGCCCCGCGCTGTAATTGCATAGTCTCATTTTGTCGGCGGGGACACGCACCATAACCACCTTTCAGCTAAGGCAGGAGCGACACCGTGAACAGCGAGCCTCATCGCCTGGCTACTAAGCTGCGCACCGGGACTGTGCTACGGCAGACTCCCAGTCCCCATGGTGGTACTAAGCGAAGATCAGCCAGGATTCCACACCAGCCCCTTTTGTGTGGCAGGAGAAAAGCTATTAAATAGGCTGTGGGCCCATGCACGTGCTGTGAGTTGAATGATTGATGTACTCTGTCCATTTGCCATTGGTGTGCTCTGCTTTTGGTAATGTGATGATCACTTGCATCGACTAATTGGTCATAATTCTGCAGGTCAAACCATCTTGATTTCCATTTCTGCTTGCTTGTAAAAAAGCCGCTTGGATCAGGTAGTTGTGAGAAGTTTGTTACCGCCACGGTCGCTACAGAGCAAGGGTGATGTAAGAACAGGTCTCGTATCAGGATCCCAACGTTATATTCTTGCACACCACAACAATACCACAGCATTCTGTGAGAGACTTGAGGCTTTCCAGCTTCACAGGGCCTTGTGAGACCAGCCGCTGTCACTGAGCAGGAGGTGAAACAGGCGCTGAGCAGACTCAGCCTGAGGCACAGATCCAGGTGGAGCTGGTGGCACTTCTGGATGTGAAGATAGGTGGCTAAAGCTTTACAGGAAAATGTTTCCTGTTGTTATCTCCTCCTGAAGTCCAAGTATTCGTAGTAAGAGGTTAACTTGAGGATGTAAGAAGTTGCCTCTTCTGTATTGGAGGATGATACAAAAGGTAGAGATGCAAGAAGATACTGCCCAAAAATACTGCTGTGGTGAGAAGCCTGTCCTGCAGTCTCCTGTCTTTCAGCAGTCTAAAAGTGTTATCCTTGGGTCTTGTTCCATTATTTTCCTTTCACAGGAGTCCAGGATGTACAGAGATCCCCTGTTGTTGCTAACTGCTGAGAAGAGCTTCCTTCTTGCTGAAGACTCTCTTCAGGCTGGTGGTAGCTGGTGATGCTTCCATTAGGCTGTACTTCCCTCAGTGGGCTGAGGAGCCAGCACCAGCAGTGTCCGGTGCTGCTCCTGGGTGTGCCTCTCTCAGTGTCTTGGCCAGGTAACCTGCAGAGCCTGCCTCTGCCAAGGGCATTCCCAAGGAGCAGCAGTGCAAAGGAAATGCTTCAGGCTGGTCATTTGGCCATTTACCTGCAGGGTAGCGACTAGCAGCTGGGAAGCTGGGGGCTTGCAGACCCCTTTGCACTCAGATGCAATGGTGAATCTGGGAAAACTGGAGCTGTCTGGAGGCCTGAGGACAGCAGTGTGTTAGTAGTGCTTGGCTGTCACGCAGGGGCTTCACCAGTAGAAGGCTGGAAGTGCTATAAATATAATCCTAGACTCTGCTGGAGTCAGTGATATCGATCTTGCACTGGAGACATCATGGAAACTTCCTATTTACTAGTTTATTTTGTGACTTATTTTCTTTACTGCTTCAAGTGTTATTTTTAATGCACTACTTTGATACAGTGTGTGCCTTTGGGTTAATGATAGGTGCACCGAAAGCATCTTCTCCTCCTTTTAATGTGAGTTTTATTTCCTGAACGCTTATTTTTAAATGCCCACTGGATCCTGCAGAAAACTTGGATCACTGTGCCCTAGAAGACCTGTATTTTGCAAGACTCAGACCTTTCCCTTCTGACTGTAACCATCAGTGTTGTAACAAGCATCTGTGCTGCTGGCTCTGAGCAAGCCATCTTCCTACGGGACTGCTCACCTCATGGGCTCACTGGGTGAGCAGGACAAGCAACCAGTGGCTGTAACGCTGGAGGATTTGTCCATTGCTCTCTGAAATGATGCTGCCATTCAGCATGTGTCGTGGTGGTTTCTCTGTGGCTAGCTCTGCTCTCGGCTGCTTGATGCACTCAATGCTGGAGAAGAGCAAAGCCTCCCTTGGATAGTTGTCGCACCCCCTCCACATAAGAAGGGGCCAAAAACCATCCCAAAAACATTTGGAATACAATTTGTATGGCAGGAGGTAATTATTGAGTGAATCCTTTCCACCTGTCTGTCTGGTTTAGGAGCTGCTGCCTTAGAAGTGGTGAACAAAAGGGTTTCTTCATGCACCCATGCATGAAGGGTGTAGAACCAAGGCAGTGCAGAACTTCATGATGGAGAGCTGTCATTGTTTCCATCAACTGATCCTTGTTCACAGCTCTTCCTGCTGCCGTGACGTGCCCTGTCATCTTCCTCATCTCCTTCGGATACCGCACGCTTTGTAGGCAAGAGAGATGTCCCCTTCCGTAGCTGTGTGTGGGAGCGCAGCTCAAACCGTGCAGACAGTGCCCTTGGCAGGGAGAGCAACTTTGATGGTGGCTGTCTGTCATTGGGGTGATAACCAGAGAGGTTCACCGAAATCTGAGAGAAGGTGGAATGGGAGAAAGAGGAGAAAGGAAGGACGCTGTGAGCTTTGAAATGCCCAGATCGATGAATATAAAAATACAGACATTTATTAAAAGACTTCAAGATGAGAACGCCAGGCACTCATGCGGAAAGTCAACTGGTTGTGCATGCCAGACTAGCATTTCCAGGCTAGCTGATTGCGACACTGAAGCAAGAGAACACCTTTTTTGCCCAGTCTCAAAAGCCGTTCCACGCAGAGCATTTCACCTCCTCTCTTACCCTCTGTTGCCCAAACGACTGCCACCTGAACTAGAAGAAGCTTGGAGCATGAAGACCTTAAGGAGGAGACATAACCACAGCCACGTGCATAAGAGGCAGAATTGCAGAAGTATGTTAGGAAAAAAAATCATCAGAAAAATAGATTTGCACAAGTGTGTTACCTGGTTTTATCTATGATACTTTGATCAGATGGCAGAAGTCTGCCAACTGTTTGGCTCAATTCACATTACTCATCTTAATTCTGCTTTCCACGGTCTCTAGTGCAAGAGGAGAGCAGGTGGTCCTCATGGTTGGAGAACTTGGACTCCATCCTGCAGGAGCCAGACCGTGCCTTTCATTCATCACAGAAGTGCCAGCTTTAGAATAACGGTTCTGAGCTGCCAAAGCCTTGTTGGAGGGAGATAGCTTGGAAACATCCAAGAGAACCAACGTCCTTCATTCTAGCTCCCAGAAATCCCTGCAGCTCATGCTGACTTCATGGCTCAGTAGATGGTTGTTGTCTGGTGAAGATGTATGTAGGGTGTGTTAGGAATAATTTCCATGCTTTAAACAGGACTGTTTGAGAAAGGAGAGATTTCCACTGTCTTAGTTTGTGTGTGGGATGTTTTTGTTCTTGGATTTCAAAACCTTTTCCCATCTCCTTATTAGCAACCTTATGGCCTCCGTAATCTGCATGTGAATAAGATGCAGTTCTGGTCTCTCCTCCCCTGTCCATGCATCGGGATGCCAGCATTTTCACTTTGTCTTCTCATGGGAACTTAAGACCCAGACCTGGGCTGAACAACATTTGGGCTGTAATAGAGAACAAAGCCTTGTTCTGTGCTTCCTTTGGTCCTTTTCAGGGCTGAAATGCTCCCTTCTTGCGCGTTCAGCGGAAGGTGGGTTTTGGAGG
>NW_010226300.1:53369-57649 GCF_000690775.1 Eurypyga helias
CCAAGCTCTCCATTTGGGAGCCTCTGGTGGTTTTAATTCTAAAAATGCTGCTTGCAAAAATTGTCTCCCAAGTGTGTGATGGTCTGTGTCATCTTGGCCTGGAGGCAAAGATAAAGTATTGCTGCTGAGCTTAAGGAGTGACTGGCCGGAAGGGTCCATTGGAAGCTTGGGTCCCGGGCTTTGCAGCTCTCAGGACAAGTCAGGTCTCAGAAGGCAGATGGGAGAAAGGCACTTGCAAGGTCTCAAAACCTTCATTATTGCATATATGAAAGAAAAAGAGCTCTCACGTGTGCGCCTTGACCTCCTGTGTGATCTCTGCCGAGCTCCTGAAGTGGGGCCACTAATCTCCGACAGCAGCTGTTGCTCTCTTATCTCCGGTGTTGCTCCTGCTCTTACTCGTATAGTTGAAGTAGAGGAGAATCCTCCTTGAAAATTGATTTTTGAGAAGGACGACTTACCTGACTACAAAGCACTGCAAACATCATTATAGTCCAGGGGGAATATGGCCTGAGATGCCTTTTGATTGTTTTGAAATGATACTACACGACCCTCTCCCTGTTCAGCTGTTTGCATTGCCTGCCTGCCCGAGTGCGCTAGGGTGAAGGAAATAAGGCTTTTAACAAATTGCAGAAAAGAGGATTTTCTAAGCATCCCATTTCTATAATTTCTTAACTTCAGCTTCAGGGGTGTAAAACATTCAGACAGCCTTGGATGCACAGCTTTGGAGAAGTCCAGGCTGTGTCAGCTTCTCGGCTCCATGTTTGCTGGGTTGCGTTTCTTTGCTTTCCCTGGCAGTCAGGGCTCCGGGAGGCTGTGGCTTAGCGGGCTGCCCTGTGCTGGCTTAAGCCACAGCAAATTCCTACGTCCCTGCTTTTAGCTCACAAGTGCTGTTAAGTAAAATGCAGCAGCTTAACCCTGGGTGGAAGAGGTGCGTGCCAATGTGCTCTGCCCTGCGCTTGCCGTGGCGTAGGCTTGCCTTAAGCTGTGGTAGCTCGCTGGTGGCACTCGGGATCAGCAGGAGAGCTAAACCCTCGGTGAGGTTGCAGAAGAGGGAGGGAGATGGAGAATCACAGAATGGTTTGGGTTGGAAGGGAGCTTAAAGACCATCCAGTTCCAACCCCCCTGCCATGGGCAGGGACACCTTCCACTAGACCAGGTTGCTCAAAGCCTCATCCAGCCTGGCCTTGAAGACATCCAGGGATGGGGCATCCACAGCTTCTCTGGGCAACCTGTTCCAGTGCCTCACAAAGACATTTGTGAGAAGGGGGGATTTATGAGCTGACCCACCTTGGCAGGGCAGACACAGTGTACCTGGAGCGCTGGCCTGCTGAATGGGCCGAGCTGCAACCACAGAGCCCACTGAGGAACGGCGTCTTGTCAAGCTCTGGGCAGCAGAGCAGGTACACCCAGGCTGGCACAAAGCACAAGTTTCCCTGTTCCAGAGAAGAGAAAATCCCTGTCCATTCAGATGTCACCTCTGCCACCACCTCATGCCTTTTTTTACTCGCAGGCTGGTTTGCACGCTCCTCCTTTCAGAGAGCATCTGCCTGGCAGAGCAGGATTGCAGAAGACATGCCATGTGTGAGAGAATAAAGCTTTTCTTCCCTGCTGTGGCCAGGAGGTGGGTGCAGACATGGCACCTGCGCTCTCTGCCCTCGCCACGCACCGGGCTCTCCGTGCTCTTTGGGTGCCTCCGTGTCCCCAGCATCGCCGCCCCTCGGGCCGTCAGGGTTCGCTCCTCTGATGCTCCAGCTAATTTTCGCTTAATGAGCAAATGATGACTTTGGCTGCTGGGTGCCGCCTTGTCGTTTTACCATCCCTATCCCTCTTTTTTGTCTTTCTCTTAATGAGGTCACTTGAATTTCTCCACTTAAATTAGCTGTCCTAATAACCAGATGCTCCTTGGGGTGTTTTGGGACTGGGTGGGTGGAGAGAGGAGAAGGAGCTCATTAGCGGGAGCCTGCCTTCCCCGGCTCCCCGAAGTGGCTTTAGCTGAGGGCGGAGGGGCGATGGGGCACAGCAGGGGCAGGCAGCGTGGATGTGTTCCTGGCACTCGTCGCTCTGCATCTGCAGCAGTCGAGGGAAGAGGGCCTGCGGTTTTGGAGGAGTGCTCGCCGATGGGAGGGGGTTCAGAGAAGTGCCCTGAACAGCACTGTGCTGGCGAGGCTAGAGCCCCAGGCTAAAAATGCCTGGGAGGGTGCACGGTGACTGCCTCAAACAGGCGTGCCGGGCTGGCTGGGTGTGCGACTAACGGGGCCCGCGGCAAGCAAGGGGACTTTCCGGCCCTGAATCGGAAAGCTGACCTAATTTCCAATTTTTGCCTCTTCTGTCTGTTTCTCTTTTCCCCTTTCTTCTACGTTAGTTCCTTTTGGTTTCTCCTGTGCCCTTTCCCACTGGCTGCTTGAACTCCCTCAGTTGCTTTGGGAGATGCATTTCTACCAGCATAATCATTCCAGCCAGTCATTGATGTACCAACAAGGATGGTGTTGTAATCGAAGGATTTATTACTACTACTGTGAAACAACTGCCATGCCATCTTACTTAACTCTCTGGCTCCCCTCTTGCCTTCTGCCAGCAGCTGAATCGGTAGCAAACTGCCCTTCTGAAAAACTGCAAGTATGTGAACTAGGAATGGCTCGTCCTCCCTTTTCCCAGAATGTTGTGATGATACAATTGCAGGAGACTGCTGTGCTTCACCCTGTATTTCTTGATGGTGCAACAACTGAAAGTGCCTTCCTTCTCATTTAATACAAGGCGTAAATGTTTGCATAAGGATTAAAGGTATATTGTCACAGACTGCTTTTCTTTAGACAACAGCACAAGTTCTGCTCACCCCTTGAGGAGCTTGAAGTGACTTCACCGACCAATTCAGCAAAGTGACTTCTTTTTGGATTTAGTTACACAATTAGTCATCTTTTAGCTGCCTTTCATTTAAAAAACCTGTCTTTAACCATCCTTATTTCTCAGTGCAGGTGGGGCTTTACTGAAGGAAAGTAATCCCCAAACCAACCAGATTATTAACCCTTGCTTTGCATTCTCCCCTGTGGTGCCAGGAGCTGCTTGCCCTCTTCCCTTCCTCGCCTACCAACATACACCAAGTTTTGCATGGAGACCCCACACCCTCAGTCACAGCAAAAGTACAGCTTGAGGTGGTAGGGTTGCCTCCTTAAATTCTGGACCTTGGGCAGTGGGGGAAATTTAGAAGCAGCAACAGGAGTGAAGCTTTCCTCTGCCTAACCCAGGCCACCTGTGAGCTCTCAGTTGGGGCCGAAATTAAGGCAAGCAAAGGACACTGCCAGCAGAATGATCTGCTCAGGCTTGTCCACAAACAAAGATGACATTTGAGGGTCTTCATCAGTTCTGCAGCATAACACAACATGTTTTCCTTGGTGCTGAAGGCATTCCATGAGCTTTTGACCGACAAGGGAGAGCGGTGTCTGGTGTGCCGCAGCAGGTATGGATCGGTGTGTACAGCTAATTGCCAGGCGTGAGGGCTTGAGAGGATTACATAGCTAATCTAGATATCTTCCCTGCCTTATCACCACCCCCTTCCTCCTGCCACAGGCATGCACACGTATTTGGATCCTGTATGGAATGGAAATCAATAGTGATGTGGGGGAGGGATAGAAGGAGCATGGCTCCTCAAGAGCTTGCAGTGGCTGGGAGAGAACAGGTCCCTTCCAGCTGTTTCTGTGGCACCAGGGTGGCCCTGGTGGCAGACCCTCCTTCCCCGGAGTGGCACGGGTGGCCACAGGAGGGTTAGCAGGTTGCCAAGGGGGAGGAATGCTGCATGCCCGTGGGAGCTTACCCGGTGCTGCTCGGCGCCTGCCAGCGCTCTCGCCCCAGGGCTGGTGGCACTGGCGTGTCGGCTCCTCTTGAGCAGCGTGCTGCTGCCTTGCACGCGCAACCAGAGGGGCTGGGGGAGGCGCCGAGCTGGGATCCCTGCAGGGTAACAAGATGTCGCGGGGCAGATGGAAACGTAACTCTTGCACTAATTTCCTGCAAAATCTGGAGCAGTATTTCTCAGCCAGAAGCAGTTACCTAGGAGTAGGGGGTCCCTGTGTTTGATCTTCCTAAACAGTTCACACTTGACACTTGGCAAGCGTAGCTCTGTCCAGATAGGATGAAGCGAGCAGTTGGGGGCACAGGGTAGCACCACAGGGTACCCCTGAAGCGTATCCGTGGGTAAAAGCTGTAACGAAATCCAAGGGAAGAAGAGGCCGGTGGGTTTGACTTGTCCTACGGTGGGCCTGCGATGGCCCCGCTCTTCTGGGTAGCCT
>NW_010226300.1:57706-61043 GCF_000690775.1 Eurypyga helias
TTCCCAGCGTTGTTTTACCAGGTCGAGTGACGGGGGGTTAAGGGGGTCTTGCCTGGAGCTGTGTGTGCAGGTATCCTGAGGAGGGGTGCCTGAGGGCACCACCCTGGGGGAGAGGGAACCGTCTCCGGGCTGCCTCCTCCTCCCCCTGGCAGCCGGGCCCTGGGACTCTCCCTGGCTGGGTCCCTCACACCCTCTAGTGGCAATATTTACCTTTCATATTTCGGGAGCTCCCAAAACCTGGGGGTGCTTTTGAGCACCCTCCGCTTAGCAGCCCGCCCGCTGTTGGGTACCCATCCCGGTGCCCTCTGCAGTAACCCAGGGACTGGCAGCAAACGCTGTGCCTTGCGCTGATTTTCAGTGCTGTGAGCTCAGGCTGAACGCTGCCGGCTGTGGCCAGGCTCCGCAGGCTGGCTCATAGAATGGTTAGGGCTGGAAGGGACCTTAAAGATCATCTAGTTCAGCGCAGTAGGTTCTCTCCCAGCAAGCGCTTTCCAGCCGCTCACGACTTCCAGGCCTGATCTGCTCCAGCCTGCTGGGCTAAGCCGTGCCTGTAGCCCTCTTGTTGACGCAGGCCAGCGGGGTCTGTGCCTTGGGGTGGTGCGTGAGCCCCAGCAGACCTGCGGCTCCGCTGTGGGAGTCCCCGGTACCCCACAGCACTCAGAACGAAATGCTTGTTGGGCTTCTGAAATGAGCTGTGATCTGCTGCCGCGTTCGGCTGCCTCTTGGGAACCGCATTTTCTCCTTTTTCCTACCCTCTTCACCCCCCTCTCCAAGCCTGGTACCCGAGGCGCATCTCGCAGTGTAACCGAAAAAGCCGTTTGCGCATCACTGGCCAAGCGCGAAAGCAGCGGTGCAAAGCGCGGAGCCTTCCCGCTGGCCCGGCCAGCTCAGGGGTCTTCCCTGTCCCTCCCAACATCTGGTCCTTTGGAAACTGGGCTTTTAGCGAGCGGGTCTCTAGTCCTCCTTGTCGGGAAGGTGACACCGACCGAATGTACGTCTGTGCCAGGCTGATTCGAGACGATGGCCTCAAGGCTGCGTGCAACCCAAGAGGTCTTACCAATTCCTCTAACCAGGAGGGTCTTGGTCGGCTTCTTTAACCGAAAGAGCAGGAGGAATGCAGCACAGCGTGTCAGGTGTTACCACAGTTAAATTACAGCTTTTACTGGCATGCCGCCGCCTCCTGATTTTTCTCCAGGAGCGCATTTTGCAATAGCTTGCCCACGTGGTGTAAAAGATGCTTTCTGTAGCCCTGCCTGAACGGAACAGATGCAGCTTTCGGCAGCTCAGCTAATTTCGTGAAACCTTCCCGTGCTGTCAATGAAACTGAACTACGTTAATTATATGCCACCGTTATGTGATGCAACTGTGGGTATTAACAGGCTCACTGGCTCTGCCTTGTCTGTAGAGTTGGGGAGAAGGTTTGCATTCTTCTTTCCGCGTGATGTCTCTTGAGACAGCAAAGTCTAGAAAGGCTTCTCTTTAAGAAAGCCTGTCTTCTGGTGGTAGAGCCTCTTGCTAAAATTAAGACACTTGCTAAAATCAAGCCAGGTTGGGGGGTTGCAATTTTTTTTCATCCTGATTTTAGCAGCTATACTTCCTTTCCTCCAGTTAATTAATTGGAAAAGTAGCCAATAGTTTATTACCAGGTGCCTCAACATGCCTGTGTCACAGGAGCAGGTGCCAGCCATGCTGCAATTGCACTGCTGCCGCCCTCTGAAGGCAGAAACCCCTTCGTTTAGCATGGGAGGGTCGTTAAGATGTGAAAGGATATAAACAAAGGAAAAGGGAATTGGATCTCCTGACTTTTTTATAAGGGAAGATGAAAGGAACTAAGTATGTCTAGCTTGGCCCCAACAGGGACTGAGGGATGAAGACCACGGTGCAGGGGCTGAAGGACGTGGGCAGGAGGGGGGGGTCACAAAGCATGCCGGGGAGGTGAACGATGAAGGGGAGGCCACCCGTGATGAAATGGCTCAATGGGAAGTGGGTGTATTAAGCTGTGCTGCTCTGCAGTGTGATGGAAACCCCTGAACAGTCGCTGGGGCCATTGAGCAGGAAATTAAGCACAGCACTGGAGTATGTGCTGCAGGTCACGGTCTTTCCCAGCCAAGGGCTTTGGGAACGATTCTCCTCTTTTGGGGGGCTAGGTGGGGCTTTGCTAATACTTAACGATTAATTACAACCTTAGAAAGAGACCTCTCCCCCAAATCTCCTTTAACATATCTGGGCTTTAGACTCAGCATTCTGGTGATGCTAACTGTCGGGCCGTCTCTCCCCATCCCCCTTTCCTGCAGTGATCCCCGACTCGCTGCGAGTGACAGCAGTCCCGCAGACGCTGAACAAAGTGGAGCGCGACTCCCTGGAGCTGAAGTGTGAGGTGTCTAAGAGCACAGCCCAACACAGCCACGTCTCCATCGCCTGGTACCGGCAGCGGGGCAGCGAGGTGCCTGTGGAGGTCATCTCCCTCAGCCGTGACTTCGTCCTGCGGGCCGGCAGCGCCTACGCCCAGCGGCAAGCCACGGGGGATGTTCGCTTGGACAAAGTTGGGGAGACCACCTCCAAGCTCACCATCTACAACCTCCACCCATCGGATCAGGGCGAGTTTTACTGTGAGGCGGCAGAGTGGATCCAGGACCCCGACAAGTCTTGGTATGCCATGACCCGCAAGCGTTCCCAGGGCGCCATCATCAACGTGCAAGCCACCGGTCAGTGTCTCCTCTGCCTTTTCTCCATCGGCTGGGTGGTGGGAGGAAGCAGAACAAAGGTCTGCACCTTGCTGGGTGGCTGGGGCTTGCCCCCCTCCTTTGCCATGTGCCACACTTGGGAGGTGTCTGACAGGGGCAAGAGGGCAAAGGAGGGCCCAGGCACTGCCTGTGGGCAGGGAAGGAGTAGCCAGAGGACAGCCAGGGGGGACGTGGGTGGCAGGTCCTGTCTCTTGACGTGGTCAGCAAGCTGGGTCTGACACGGGAGCTAAAATATATATCTTACACGCTTGGTGCTAGCACAGGCAATGAGAGTTTTGGTAAGTGAGAGCGACACAGCAGAAACTAAAACTTCCAGCAAGCACTTCTGTATTGCATAAGGTCTATTTGCAAGTCAAATTAAGGCTGAGAGCTGGACTTGTTCAGCCTGGAGAAGAGGAGGCTCCAGAAGACCTTATAGCACCTTCCAGTACCTGAAGGGGCCAACAAGGAAGCTGGGGGAGGGGGGAGCTTTTTACAAGGGCCTGTAGTGACAGGACAAGGGGTAACAGGTTTAAATTGAACGTGGGGAGGTTTAGATTGGATATCAGGAATAAGTTCTTCATGGAGAGGGTGGTGAGGCACTGGAACAGGTT
>NW_010226300.1:61133-68407 GCF_000690775.1 Eurypyga helias
GGCAGGGGGGTTGGAACTAGATGGTCTTTAAGGTCCCTTCCAACCTAACCCATCCTGTGATTCTATGAAAATTCTTCTCCCAGCCTGAAGCATGGGTTCCTGGCAAGGATCTAAAGACCCAGCTGAGCTCTTTCTTCCTCTCTGATACCCTCAAAGGCCCTGCCTCTCGACCTGGGCTGAGCAGGCTGTGAGTAGGACTAGGCTCCAGGTCACATCCCTCAGTGCCACTAGATGCTGGTGTTGCAGCAGAGTTGCTCCCCGGAGTAAAAGGATGGAGGAGAGGGTAACAGCTGGGGAAGCCTTGCAGCTGGGCAGCAAGCTGCCTCTCCTGCAGCATGGCTGATGTGGGCTCCTACAGCAAAAGGAAGCCCCTAACCCCTGCGGATGTATGTTTCCAAGGGATGTAGGCTGTGCAGGGAGCAGTAAGTTGTAAATACCTCCCAGGAGATGTGCTGGCTCTCCTGATGGGCTTTGCCATGCTGATGTGAGTTGGTCTGTCTCTCCCCAGATAAGGAGTTCAGCGTCCGGCTGGAGACGGAGAAGCGGATGTACATTGTGGGTGAGCCGGTGGAGTTTCGGTGCATCCTGGAGGCACAGAACGTCCCTGACCGCTACTTCTCCATCTCCTGGGCCTTCAACAGCTCCCTCATCGCCAGCCTGGGACCCAATGCCGTGCCGGTGCTCAACAACGAGTTTGCCCAGCGTGAGGCCCTGGGCCAGCTCAAGGTAGCCAAAGAAAGTGACAACGTTTTTGTGCTAAAGATCTACCGCCTCCGCCTTGAGGACAGTGGCAAGTACAACTGCCGGGTGACTGAGCGGGAGAAGACCGTGACGGGGGACTTCATCGACAAGGAGAGCAAGCGGCCGAAGAACATCCCCATCACCGTCCTCCCGCTCAGTAAGTAGAGACTTGCCCATCCCCTCCTGGGGTCATTGCTCTGCTGGGAAGCTGGCTGGTGAGGCTGCAATGGGCCTAGGCGCCGGCAGTGGGGAAGAGGGTGGGATACAAGTTTGCATGCTATGGGGGCTTGCAATCCCAACTGGCAAGATTGTGGGTTTTTTGATGGGAAGGGGATGGTGGAGAAGGAGGGATATGTGTCAGGTTCGTAGGTGGGGAAACGTGTTCCCACCCTGGTAATGCCACCAAGCTGGCAGTTTTGTCATTGAGCTGAAGGTGTGTGCGACAGCATCTGACTTGCTCTGTCTCCTCGCCTTGCTCTGCATGGAGCTGGCGGCTCTAAAGCACTCCGCGGGCGTAACGGGGAGCCGGCTTGGCCTTGGTTTATCCTAAGAGTTGCTAGGTTCCTGCGGGCCATTCAGTGCCTGTTGTTCAGCTGTCTTGCAGGACAGCTGTACTGGGAGAAACCAGGGTTTGCGTGCTCCTCGAGCTTTGCTCATCAGCGTGGAGCTCTGTCGGGGTCACTGCGTGTCTGCCAGCCCTGGCGAAAGCAACCCTGCCGGAGGCTTGCCCCAGCGCCATTTGTGTCTGTCAGACAAACGTGATAAACCCAGAAATAACGGGGTAAGAGGAAAGAGAACACAGATTCGCTCCTTGTTTTGCCCTCCAAAACTCAGGTAGCTGTGGCATGGCAAACCATGTGCGCGTTGCCCGGGCTACCCTGGCAGTGGGCTTTGACCAGGCAGAGGGTAGAGCTGCAAGAGGATGTTGTGCAGTGTTTCTCTCAGGTTTGTAGGGTAATGCAGCCCTTTCCTCTAGCTTTTTTATTTTTTCCTCCTCATTTCTCCACAAGAAATTCTGTTTCTTTTCTCTCCTACCAGTATTTGGTCTCACTGGTTTGGCTTTGAAAATTAGCTAGAAATCTTGCGGTGGACAAATGTGTAAAGTGCAGTACTTCTAGGCACAGCCTCCTCGCAGACAGATTTCATTCTTGCCATTTGATAAATCACCAGCTTTAGGAACAAACGTGATGATTTTTCAAGGGTGCTAAGTGTCCATAACTCCGACGGAAGACAGCAGGAGTGATCAGCACTCAGTATCTCTGAAAAACTGGCTGTAAAGCCTTATGTCTCTGAGAAGCTCAGGATACCCTTTTTTTGGTGCTACCAAACATTGCTAGCTACCTCTAGTGTCACTAGTGATGGGAGATTGGGAGAGCTCCTCCCAAAAGGTGTTGTAGGAATGGACGTGTCAAGATGGTGATCAGGATGACGCGAATTGAAAAGCCCAGGGAGCTGGAAGCCTTTTTTGGCAGAGCCGATTGCATGTTGTAGCCACACAAATTTCCGCAAGTTTTGCTGAGATCCCATCCCGGACCTGTGACCAGAAGACGCGACAATGTCTCGTGAGCCGTAGGCAGAGAGATATCTCCCAGCTTTGGCCGACACCTGCTTTGAGTGTGCAAGTCACCAGGAGCAGCTCGCTGCCCACGAGCCGGTTTTGGATGTGGTCACGCATGAGGTTAAGACATGCCTGGACCCAAATGCGTGGGCAGTTCCCTGCACCTGGTAGAAAGCCTCTCTGCCGGCAGCGTCCTTCTTGCAGACCGAGAAGTGGCGAGTGTGTATCATCTCCCCTGTGTGTATGCGTTTCTCTCCTTAGAGACCAGCATCTCCTTGGAGATTATCAACAACGCCAGCAATGTCTTGGAGGGGGAGAGCCTGCGCTTTGGCTGCAGCGTGCGCTCGGGCTTCGGGCCCCAGAGCCACTTCTCCGTCGCCTGGCAGCTGGTGGACAGGCTGAACCGGCGCAGCGAAATTGTGCGTCTGGATCGGGAGGGCACCCTGCAGCCGGGACCCTCATACACCGAGCGCAGCAGCTACGGGGGCATCCAGGTGGAGCAGGTCCGACCCGGCTCCTTCACCCTGGAGATCTTCAACAGCATCAAGGCAGACGAGGGCCACTATGAGTGCCGGGTGGCCGAGTGGACGCGGACGCTGGATGGGGAGTGGCAGCTGGTTGGGGAGCGGCACACGGGCACCCCGGTGTCCATCACTGCTCTGGGTGAGTACTCAAGGCGTGGGGGGCCGTGGGGCTTTGCTCCCTGCGTGCCCGGCCCCCCCAGGAGGGGTCACCTGCGAATAACTGGGGCTGCTCTTGGCACTCTGCCCTTGCTTGCCGGCACAACGGAGGTACCTGGCAGCCTGCCCGCAGCTCCTGGTAGGTTGGTGCAAAATGCCTGCTTGTCCCATTGCGTGTGGGGGCAAAGCCTTGGGGGATGGCTGTGGCAGAGGCAAAGCAAGGGGTGGCTAAGGAGAGAGGCAGTGCTTCCAGCATCCTTCCAAGGAGGGAGGCTGCCAGTCCCATGATGTGTCCTCAGCATTGGAGCCGGGCTAGGGGCAGGGCAGTAGGGGTGCCCGTGGGCACCGAAGCCCCCTTGCCTGCCCTGAGTAAACCTTGTCTCCGCTCGCCAGACCAGGAGGGTGAAACGCTGGGCGTCTGTTGGCCTGGCCACCAGAAACGGCGAGCATCACTGACAGCATCAGAAGCCTGCGGAAGACATGGGTCAGGAACGGTCCTCGCTGCCTCCCCAGGGAGGCCCTAGGCTGCTGGCCCAGAACCACAGCGTTGTCTGTGACCAAGCCAAACTAGGACCTTGGATCACTGCAGCTGGTACTCTGCTCTGCCACAGGGCTCCCCTATCTCAAACACGGTGAAACCACTGGTATAGGAGAGAGCAGGCAGGGCATTAGAGATTTTGCATGGACTGTGAATTACCTTGATCCAGCTCAGGCCTTGCTGTATTAAGTCCTGGACTAGTTCCCAAAGTGCTCTGCAGGAGACTGAAGAAGGAATGACTGTTCTATGAGGCCCCTGATTTGCAGAGTTCCAGGGCTATAAACAACTGGGCAGATCTATTAAAAGGTCGAGACAGGAATTTTTGGTTCTCTGCAGTATTAATCTTAAACTGTGGCAAGATGTGTGAGAGACCAGATTTCAAAGTTGTATCATATTCTGATTAAAATCTTGCTTTTCCTCTTCCTTTTCTCCCCTTTGCTTTTGACCTTCTTTCAGAGGCTGTTCTGTCTGGAGCTAGAAATATATATGTTGTATAGCTTCCAAAGGCAGGTAGGGACCTTAGTTTATAAAGAACTAAAGGCAGATCCTCATCTGGTATCAACAGTGTCTTCCTCATGAGGTCAGCAGCGTTTGGCCTGCTGCAAGTGCACGTATCGCCCCTTCTCTTTGCCACTGGTAGTGATGTTGAGATTTTAAAATGTATCACTTTTGCTCTTGTTAAAATTTAAGATGCTCGGAATTGCCCAGCAATTCCTGAAGATGTGATAGAAAGGTAGTTGTCCCTCCTCCTCTGCTCCTTGTCCCTGCGAAATCGTTGTCTGTTGGGCACATTCTGTCAAGTCTTAAGAAATTCCTAGGTCCTCTTCCTGTAACTAGTGAAGCTGAAGTAGCTCATGAAAATTTAGTGGAGAAAATAGTGTTTTGTTGCTGCTGAATCTGATATTTTTTGTTCAGCATACTGTTTTTGAAGTCTCCTGAGAAACCCAAATGGAAGGTGCTAAGAAAGAGCAAGAGAGGTTTATGGCTACAGAAATTGCTAGTAAAAAAAAAAAAAAGGCAGTAAATTCAGTGACACATTTCAAGTTAAGGTCTAATCGTTTGCCAGCCTGCCACGATATAAAACTCTTTAGCTGAACCAGCGCAGATGATGTTCAGACCCATAAATCTATCTACAGGGTGGTTCAGAAGCAATAACCAGAAGAGAGATGTGCTGTTGGATGAGACCAGATGTCCCTGAACTTCTGAGGATCTCGAGTGCCTGGCGGGGGCTTCAGTCCCCGACTGGCTGGGGAAGGAGAGGGCAGGCAGGGTGAAGGACGGCTGCTGTGTTCCTGGAGGGAGGTCCTGCAGAAAATCTGCCCACTTTCCTGCATGGCTTTTGTACCAAGTGCCAAAGGAAGAAGGGCCGTTTGTTAACCTGAGTGACATGAGTGTGTTGGTTGAGTTGAGGACGTAAGATACTTGGCAGTCGAGAAGTCCCTTCACGAAGCTTCCTTGCCCAGGCCAACTGGAGATTAAACTTTACAAAGTCAGCTGGTCTTGGGGAAATGAGGTTGGCTTTCTAGGGCATCCGCTGGCTCAGCAGTGCTCTGAGCTGGGCCCGGTATCGCATTTGCCGAGGCGGGAGGGCTGCTGGAGGGTGCGAAGGTAAGGGCTTACTTGGGGATGCAGCAGTCCTGCAGGGGAGACAGCCTGGGTCTTGCTCTCCTCTCCTGGGTAATCACTGAACATGTTGCCAGAGGCTTTAATCCCAAAGATTGACCTGTTTTCTGAGTAATTACACGTCCCAGAGCTCTGGCTCGGTGACGCCGTGGGGCTGCAGAGACACTTGCGGGAATGCGCCGGTGTCCGTACTGCGGCCAGTCTGACCCGCAGCAGCGTCTCTGCGAGATGCAGTGAGAACCCAGCTCATCTCTCAAACTGGAATTTCGAGCCAGTGGCAGGCTGAAGCTCCATGCTGATCCCGAAGACTGTCCTGTTGCTAACTGCGCACTGGTTGGGGTCCCCCTGGGCATCAGCAGCTGTGTGAAGTGGTCAGCGCTGCAGGGGGAGGGATGAGAGCTGCCAGCTGGTGTGGGATGCCCTACGGAGCCTCCTGGGAAGGGAACACTTCTTTGGGATGTTGCTGATAGAAAACAAGGTCCCTGCTAAATCTGCTGGCCATACTGAAGTGGTTGGAACAGAAGGAAATATTTCTCTCTGCTGCTTGGAACAAATGAGCAGTGGAAATACTCTGACCCAAAATGTAAGCCAGTCAACTGGGGAATAGGTTATCTACAAATTACTGGTAGACTGCTGGTTTTACACTCCCCTAAACAAAGTGCTGGGGGTAGACAGGTCAAAGTGTATTGACTGGCTTGCAGAGCGGTAGACATGTGAGGATAACTGCATAAAGCCGTCCTGGAGCTGTGATCTGGGAGAGAGCAAACGCCATGCTGTGTGAAGAACAGGAGCAACCGGCTTCTCTTTCAGCTGCCTCCATTCTGGGGGTTTGTAACCACTGCCACCTCTCTGATGCACAAACAAAGGCTGCTACTTCTCGCTTCTCTCACCTTCCCTTCACCAACCAGCCGCAGCCCTGGGGTGGGGGACAGGGTGGGGACCCCCTGCCCGAGAGGTGAATCCTGGGGTCTGCGAGCAGTCAGGCTGGCGCTGGGCAGCTGCTCCACCTGGTGCTACTCCCTTGCCGCTGCACTGCTGCCATTCCACGGAGGGCTTTGGCGACCCGCAGGGGCTGGCTGCTCACCCTCAGAGTCTCACTTTGCTGGGCAGAAATGGAGCGGGATCCATCCTGCTGCCGCTGCAGGCAGCGCTCCCACAGGCAGCCACCACTGCGCAGGCCCTTCAGCATGGTTTTGCTGCTGCTTTTTGTGCCACTTTCCAGTTGCAGACAAGGAGCTGACACAGCACAAGTGGGTGATATTCCAGGCCCAGACTGGATGACCACACTCTAGCTTTGGCATGCTAACAGCAGGGCCGCGTTAGGCAGGTGTCTCATAGCCCTTTTCTCTGTCTGCAGAGGCTGGCTTTGCTGTCACGGCCATTTCCCGCACCCCCGGAGTGACCTACAACGAGTCCTTCGACCTCCAGTGCATCATTAAGCCCCACTACCCGTCGTGGGTACCAGTGTCGGTGACGTGGCGTTTCCAGCCAGCCGGCAGCACCGAGTTCCATGACCTGGTCACCTTCACACGCGATGGCGGCGTCCAGTGGGGCGACAGGTACATGGGTTTCCGGACCCGCACCGCCATCGAGAAGGCCGAGTCCAGCAACAACGTGCGCCTGAGCATCAGCAGGGCAAGCGACACAGAGGCCGGCAAGTACCAGTGCGTGGCTGAGCTCTGGAGGAAGAACTACAACAGCAGCTGGACGCGGCTGGCGGACAGGACCTCCAACCTGCTGGAAATCAGGGTCCTGCGGCCAGGTGAGTGCCGAGCGTGCGTGAGAGGGGCTGCGGGTGCATCACAGGGAAGGGGCGCGATACCAGTGCTGCGGTGGTCTACCCGGAGCGAGGGCTGCTCTTGTGGCCATGACTGATGTCTCACACTTTGGCATGGCTCAGGTAGAACTGCTCAGCCGTTCGGATACAGATGTGTTGCAGCTCCCTTATCCACCTCTGGGGAACTGGGTCCTGTCTTTGCTCCTCATATGCTGTTTGTGGTGTTTTCTTCGGGGAAGCAAGGTGACTGAAAGTCAGTCAGTCTGGGCTGTTTTTGTGAGACTGAGGTGGCTTCCAGGTTGCCACCTCTGTTCATCAGAGCAGACCAGCCTGGGTGTGCTGGATTCAGTCAGGAAA
>NW_010226301.1:0-22499 GCF_000690775.1 Eurypyga helias
ACCCAAACCACTCTATGTTTCTATGGTATGTCATACTGACCATAAAACAGCAGTGGCTGAAAGGAGTGTTCTACAACAGAAGAGTTTTGTTGTGGAAGAAGAGTTTTGCAATGCAGGAGTCTCATAGGAGGTTTCCTGTTCCTTTACCAGTAAGCTATAATAACAGTGTTTCTTAATAAAATTGATAGGCAGAATCATCCTGCTAATTCTCTCCTCTGGACTCACATGCATTATCACATCATCATAGCTCGACAAGCCACAATGGCAGTTGCATTGCCATAGATGACCGTAAGTTTGCTGTTAGCCCATGGCAAATGTAAGGTAGTATGACTGAGCCTAATCCTTGATAAAATAGTGACTTTATCTTGTCACTGTGTGCACACAGCTGCTGTGGTTCATGTGAAATATGACGTGACTGTGTGTTTAACTCATCCTTATAGAATGTTTTTCATTGTAAATAGGTAGCCCTAAAAGAGCAATTAGCTTGAGGTAGGAGTGCATGTGTAGCATTCCTTCAAAGGTCTACCTTCAAATGGTGAGGGCCAGCCCTGCATTCCTTCTCCCTTGCAGGGCAAAATGTCTTTCTGAAGTCTAATTGTGTTTCTGTTTGTCCCTAACAGCATTTTTTTTTTCCTTCTCGAGTTTCCTTCTAAGCCTTTATCATGTGTCCAACACCTTTTTTTAGGTTTTCTTCCTCTCCCAAGAAAATTTTTTGAATCCAGGATTGGACAGCAAGTTACTACTGAAATTGAAGTCTTTTGAGGATAAATGCATTTTAATGCTGTATGAAGATCAATAATATTCTAGGTGTGAAAAGTACAGTGAATTTGCAGTTGATATGATTATTTCTATTTCAGCTTGCTGCATTACATAAATAGATAATCTACTTTTTTTAGTTCATCCGTCCCTCAGGCAGCATATATTAATGGTGTTTCTTCATATGCTGATAGTCTTGCTTGATAATAAGATACAAAGAAGAAATTCTTCATGGAGATGTTGGTGAGGCACTGGAATAGGTTGCCCAGAGAAGCTGTGGATGCCCTATCCCTGGAAGTGTCCAAGGCCAGGCTGGATGAGGCTTGGAGCAACCTGGTCTAGTGGAAGGTGTCCCTGCCCATGGGAGGGGGATTGGAACTAGATGATCTTTAAGGCCCTTTCCAACCAAACAACTTCTATGATTCTATGATAATATGCTCATAACCATGCCTTTTTATTCACACCCCCACCCCACCCCCCGAGGGCACTTTTTTTTTCTGGATCAGTTATTTTTTTAATTCGTAGGTTGGCTGTACCTAGACAGTAACTGCAAATGCCATCATATTTTGCATAAATAAGGGAGTTATCTCTCTTCCAAAGAATAATCTGATAAGTCTATTGAATATAAGTTGGTTCGAGAAGACTGCAACTGAAAATCTTAGCTTCTTTAATTTGAAAATGGAAATTTTAGAATATTTTCAAGACAAAATATTTTGTCTACACATGGTTATAAGTTTCTAGAAGTTGCTCACAATAGCATGACTGATTCCATCAAGCAGGGTGTCTCTCTGTCTCTGCTTTTCTTTTTTCCTTTTTTTCTTTTAAGTACCCTTATGAAAGAAGTCACTGAAAATATGATTAAAAGTATTTCTGAATCAGCACAGGAATAGAAGACTGGGATCATAGCTGGTTTGGATAGCTTCTTAGATCTGAAGAACAGCATGGTAAAGTTGCCCTATTTTAGGCAGGATTTATTATATATAGGTTAGTTGCTGCAATGGGTTACACAAGATTTCCAGAAGCAGAGTAAAGTGCAGTGTAGGTGAGTTTTTAATGCTGCCCTTCCCTTTTTATAGCTCTGTCTTGAAAGAACAGAGTATTGTGGTTTCCATTTAATCACCTTTGAAATAATTGTCCAATTACACAATAATATGTTGCCAATCTTTCCTAAGTTTCACCTGTTTCAAAATAGACAAGGGAGTGGTGTTGAAGACACCTGCAATTGAGGACATTGGCGGAGAGGAGAGAAAATGGAAGGTACTTGTAGTGGTCAGTAACAACTGCGGCACTAAAGGTCCTATTCTTCAGGTATAGGTTGCATCAGCTGATACAGCCTGAGGTCTACATGAATCTCCTAATTTGTGGGTGACTAGAGAAAAAGATTTGCCTCAAGTTCTAAGGTCTAAGATTTGATTAGATGAAATGTATTAATCATAAGTTTCTCTTCTATATTTTCAGAAGAATGGCGTGTCAAATGGAACTCTCTACAAAAAAACATTTATTGAGCACTTTGAACAGGCACCTATGTATGTTGCTGTACTTACTTTCCTGGGTTTTGGAGTGGGAACAATATTTGGCTACCTGCGAGATTTTATGAGAGCCTGGGGACTAGAAAAACGTAACGTTGCTGCAGAGAGAGAACAACAAAAAGTATGTATGAAAAAGACATTATGTACTCACAGCTGAGTTTTCCCCTGCTTGCAAGTTATGAACAATGACCTACTGAAGTAACAAGGCAGACGACTTTCATCTTAGAGAAGAACGTTGCATAGGGATGAGATGAATGACATGCACTGCAGTATAGTTAGACATGTGTATGAATATGTACCTCTATATATATGTAAATTCATAATTTTGACCCAGAGAGAGGTACACCTTGTTCTAAGAGTGTCACAATATTCTCAGCAAAATAGAATCTCAGTGTATTAGGTCAATCCACTGAAAAAGAAAACTCAGAAATGCCTTATTGTTAAATGGATTATGTCTCCAAGTCTCTTAAATCCCAATTTTTCTTTGTCCCGTCTGTCTTACATAGTGATAAGCGGTGCTGACATCTTGGTAATTGCTGACTTATGTTTGCTGAATTGCAGGTCACAGAGTGCTCAGGAATCATTGTCCCAGCACAAAGTGAATGTAGCCTGAATTTTTGCAAGTCCTGACTTAGGAATTTTTTTCATCCCGCATAGTTCTAAGTGGAACTTACACCTCAGCAAGCTCAATTGCCTTCTAACTTTGTTTAGATTTCTTTGTTGCTCCTCCTTCTCTGTGCAGTTTGAGCCATTATTTACAGTAACACCTGGCATAATGAAGGAAAAATGTGAATAGTGTTACTGTTCCTCTCACAAATTAAATTCACGAAATTGATTCGTGTTTTGGCTTTAAGTTGCATGCATTACTTAATGAAATATCATGGTGCAATCTTTTTATCAGCGTTCTCATGGAACATCCTTTTCAATTCACTTCATGATCTGGCCATCTGTTAAGCTATTTTGATGCCGGGCATGCTAGTTAAATCATTTAATTCTCCGGTCTCCCGTCTGTGTAACTACATGCCATGTTATTTTATCGGTTTATTGTATCCAGGGTCTAATATGGCAATATTGCTGTTATATTAAGCTTTGTTTAGATTCCATACCTTTCTTCTAATTCAACTGGCTGTTTGCCTTTCCAGTCTAGGCCAATAATGCCCAGATCAATTACACTGGACTAGATTTAATCCGATGTATCCAACATTTCATGAAATATAGTGAGTTGTTTATCCTAGTTTTGCAATCTGCTCCACACATAGAAAAATGCTCAGTTTGAAACATTTGGTTTCTCCAAGTGACAGAATCATGAGGAGTTCTGTTTCCAAATTCCCAAATATTGGACTGGAGAATTAGGCCAATCTTTTGACCATTAAAAAAACAAACAAAACCAAAAAACAACTCACCCCCTAAAAAGCCAACACTGTATTTCAAGGGAATTAAAGTAAGATATTTGCTGATTGGAGCTGTCTGTGACATGGGAACATGTGGCAGTTATAACTCTCTGTTTACTGATGTATCAGTTTTTCCTTTTTAGTAGGAATGACTTAGGTACAGAAGCAGATATTTTCCTAGCAACATAACCCTGTGCATGTTTTCAAACCAGGATTTTGTGCCACTTTATCAAGATTTTGAGAACTTTTACACCCGAAACCTCTATATGAGAATACGGGATAACTGGAATCGTCCAATTTGCAGTGTCCCAGGGCCACAGTTTGACCTCATGGAACGTGTTACAGATGATTACAACTGGACATTTAGGTGAGTCATCTTGAACTCTGCAGCTGTCAGCTTTGTAACAATACTCCTGGTACATCTGCAAGGCACAGAAAATTGCATCTAGTCCTTCGTACCTAGATCCTCAACTAACATACATCAGCATCTTTTTTTCTGAAATCTGTACCATGCCAACAATTGGTCCGCTTTCTTCTGAATATTGTTTGGAAAAGCAATATGGAAGGGGATGAACTCTATCATAAATGGAGTTTGCTTGGCTCTGTCAGCACAAGTTAGACTGCTTATGCTTCATTTATAACAACAGGCCTTTAGTCAGAATATTACAATGAAATTTGTTGTATCCCTTGGTTAGGATTTAAATCATAATTTCTTATATTGCATAAATGTGGCCTCTTAATAGCAAGTCTTTGGCAGCATGTTTTAAGCAGTTTACAGCCTGAAGATTTCGGTGTATTGCACCTGTTACTGAATTAAATAGATCTGCAAATTCACCACGTAGACAATACGTAGGTGGACAATATTTCAGCTTATTGAAAATGTATCATAGTGTTTCCCACAACATTTTCCTCATGTTTAATTTCAGCATTTCTGTGAACACTGAGAACTTTGTGGAAGCTGTTGATAATTTGCTTGAAAAAATAATAACTTGTTCCTTAAATAAAGTCCTGTGTTTGTTTATTTAAATCCATCAAAGCACCCTTTCACCTAATACCAGCATCTGGAGCTTGAAATCTGGAAAACTTTCTGAGCAAGAAGCAGTATTTAGTCAGGAAAAGAGAAAGGCTGAAAAAACGTTAGGCACATTAGATTATTTTAAATTCCCAAATAGGAATTTGACAGTAGAACAAAATCTGGTGGGAAAAATCGGGGGGGGTTAAAATTTTCTTTTTGTTTGGGGTTGGAGGGAAAGTTGCACTCTCCTTTAAAATTTGCTTTAATTATAGGTTTACGGGAAGGATTATCAAGAATGTAATCAATATGGGTTCTTATAACTACCTCGGCTTTGCAGAAACGGATGTTAATGCTTTGAAAACTGTGACCATAGAGTTACAAAAATATGGGACAGGAATCTGCAGTACCAGGCAGGAAATGGGTGAGTAACTAGCTAGACAGCCACAAAAGTTTCTGTAACTATATATGTTTTCTTACAGATATCTTGAAGGAATTGGGTACTTACAGAATTTTTTGTCACATCAAGAATTACTTGTTTCACTATTAAAAGTGATGCTGTGTTTTATTCTTTATCACATAAGGATTTTTTTAAAAGGAAAATTGTTACTGATTTTTGGAAGCACACAAACAAATGGGTCCTAGAGTGGTCTGGGATTTTTAATGATGGAAGTAACAGGCTTCATTTTTAAAATAAACACTGAGACTTCAAGATTTGTTCTAGGGTAAATTTAATTGCATCACAGATTTATATCAGTTACCACATGCAGAGTGTTCTGATTAGTAAAATTAGATTTTATGTGTTTTTCTTAAATCCCATATTGTAAGTATATATTGTAATGTTTTATGAGACATTAATGAGCACAACATAGAAATTTCTAGTATGCTTCTAAGGAATAAATTCAGGAAGGCTCCATCTGACTTTTTTGGTTTATATGTCCTTTATGATTTGTCTGCTTTTATGGTTTTAGGCTGCATGTTGTGTTATCTTCAATTGTATATTTTTACAAAAAACTTTGCTTTTCTAATGCTGCAATCAGCCTGCATTTCAGAGCAAACAATTTCAAGACAGAGAAATGCATGGGGAGGTTTCTTTTCGGGCTTTATCTTTCTTGGGAGCAATCAAAAGAAAATGAAGATAGGCTTCCCAGCATGGAGAAGTCTTTAATCGACTCATTTTTCCCCTAGTCCAGCAACCTGGAAAATTTTTATTTGGTATCTCTCAAAGCATCCAATTTTCCTCAAAAAAATATGGAAAAAGTACTACTTATTTGGTTTTCTATTTAAATTCTCATTTCCAGACAAAAAATAATGCAAACCTTGTCATCTGCTGCTTCTCTTTTCATCATGGTTTGAATCGCAGATAATAAGTATGTCAGTGACACCACACAGAGGGGGTTTACAGATTGACCCTACTTTCCTTTTGTAGGTGACCCATCTGGTAACTGCAATATATTGTTTAACCTGAATTTCATGCTTGAAAGTGGTCACCATTACTAGTCATCTAAGGTACTGAAGGAACATTTCTCTGTGTCTTTTATTTTCTCTTGGAGTCTGTTTTTCCTGAGAGCATTTCACATTGTTTTCAGCACGTCAGAGAATACGCCTGGTATTCCTCATTCTTTATCTACTGCAGGGTTTTTTTTTATGGAAGACTTGCATAAATGTGACTTTTTAAAAAAAACCAAACAAACAAAAAAAAAACCACACCACCAACAAACACACAACCCAACACAGAAAACAAACAAAAAACCCCATCATGAAAATACTGTTTCAATCTTCAAATATTAAATATCTTATTAGTTAATTTCATCTACTCTGTTTTGAGATCCAATGTATACAGACTTCTAGGACTTTCTCTTCACCTGAACTCCTGCAGCGTACTCGGTCATCTTGACAGACTGAGCAAAGTCTGCATTCATTCTAGCTGCTTTCACAGCAAATAGTCCCACGAACTTCATTCAGACTAATCACAATGCAAGAATGGGCTAAAAATAAAGAACATTGTGTAAGTCTCATCTGTATCAGTCTTTTAGAGATTGAATTTTAGAGAGCAGCTTGGAGATCCAGACATTAAAATAGGAAAGTAAGGTGTTAAAACCCAGTTAAGATGGTGCAGATGAGCAGTCATAACAATTTGTCCTAGGCAGCTGACAGAAAGCCTGTGCTTGTGTGTGTAGTCAGTGGAGGTTGCTCCAACAAGCAATTATGAGCAATGGTTCCTTGGTCCTGGCTCTTTTGGAGCCTGTCTACTGCCAAGAACTCTATAAACAACCTAAGGAAAATAGTTTATTAGTAGTGTGGATACCCTCTTTTCCTTTTCTTTCACCTCTTGTGCTGCTTCAGCTCTCTTCTGGTTCACAGTTGAGTAGAATTGAAAAATCCGATCCAAGTTAAACATATGTAAACATACACTTTGAAGAGAGAAGTAGAGAGGGGGCCGTATGAAAGGTTTTACCTTTTTTTTTTTATTATTGTCATTTCCCTTCTTCATCTTAAAAAAAAAAAGAACTGAATGATTTTATTCCTGGGCAGATAACATTTCAAAACTTTTGTTCTTATTGTGTGGCTGAGTTAAAGTGGTTTGAAGGATAGATGCAGTTAGCTGTAGGAGCCAAGGCTATAAATTATCTGTGGGGTCCTAATCCAAGAAAGCACTTGAATGTATTTAGAATTCCAAACTAATTGACTTTGAAGGTACTGTTCTGCTTATGTGCGTTTAAGTGCCTGGCATGTTCAGGGTTTTGCCAAGATCTCACTCAAAGCGGTGATAGGTCTCTCTTTCTGAGAAGTATCAATTTTACTGCTTTGAGAAGATTTTGGAGAGGGACAATAAGAAAGAAATAGAATTAATATGAGTGATATTTGAAAGATTACATTATGGTAAAACTGTCCTCTGTGATTTTCTGCCTAAACGCCTCCTCTTATAACTGTGCAAAATGTGGAGTGTATATAAAATATTACCATATCAGAATGTTTTTGCAGGTACTTTGCTCTCAGAACAAGCTAATATGGACAATTTAATATAGTTGTTTGTATCTTTACAAGACAGACCAAAAGTTTGGTTTAGGAAAGTTAGTGAAGCTAAGCCTTGCTGAACGTAAAACAGTTATTGTACATTCCCAGAAAAGTAACTTAAGACTCTGTGTAAACATAGCTCAGAAATTGGCTTCAGTGAGAACTGCTGAAGCTCTGCTCATGCTGTCTCTAAAATGATAATGGATAGGCAACTTGAACAAACTGTCCTGTCTAAGCACAAAAGCATAAGAAGCTGACAAAAACAGTACCTGCTCTTCCTAGATTTGCCCTCCGTGACAAGATTTTAGGGTTTTCACTCCACTTTTAATTCCACGCTCTTTTAAAATCATACTACTAATAAATCACTTCCTTAGCTTAACAGTGTCATTTAAGACACATTCCTGAGGCTTTTGTGGGACTTCCATTCTGAAAGACAAATATTTTCCTTTTTTTGAGACTAAGCTAGCTATCCCTTAGGAGCCAGATCTTGGGCTTATAAGTGATAGTTCTGTGAAAGTATTAGCTTATTGTTCAGTAGTCAGAAAGCAAATAAAATACTAGAAACTAGTAGGAAGGGAACAGAAAGCCAACCACAGAACCTCAGTATGCAACTGCATGAAGCTGTGCTTTGCTGTCATCTTGAGTACTCTGTGCAGTTCTGGTCAAAAACATTTAGCAGGACTTAGAAGTGTCAGAAAAGTGCAACAAGAATCATCAAAGGCCTCAAACAGCTTCTTGGTGAAGAACTATTGAGCTAGCTGTCTTCAGCTGTCAGAAATGCCTGTCATCTGGCTCAAAAACAGCCTAAAGGGGGAAACCATAGAGATCTTCAGAACTAGGTGTGGCATGGAAGATTGGTCAGGGTTGGCTCATCATTGTGTCTTCCTCTACAGGATCTGCAGGGCTTTGTATGAAGTTGGTAGAAAGTTTCCATCTAAATGCAGGAGGCAGCTCTTCACACTGGAGGCTGGCAGACCTGAGGAACTCAATGCAAAGAAGGCTACAGACGCTAGAACTTCACTTTCCCTTGCGTTCTAAGGGACACGGGCCACATACAGAGTCATCATTGATAGTTACTAGAAATACAAAAACTATTACCTGATTCAGGATGTCCTCATGCTAAAATTAGTTAGAATCTGGGATACTACCATGTTATATGTTTGTCCTGCCTTCATTCTTCCCCAGACATTGATTACAACATTATCAGACGAAGGATTATGGGCATAAGGGACCTTTTGTGTGGTGTGGTGCATCTAATACCTAGGTGTTTAACATTATTTATGTAGCTAGGTTTTTAATATTAATTTATATTATTACTTATATGCCTATGACCAGTGCAATCATTAATACTGGACTTGTGGACTGCAAATCATCATACATTTGGCTTGAATCAGGAACATACTCATATTTTTATTAAGTTGGGCAGTATTTACTACAGAGGTACCATATAAGGAACTAATGAAGCAGTAACCTGGCAGTTTTCAGTGTTTCTGAGGACACTAAAAAGACATTAAGGGAAGACACGTAAGAGATCAACAAGAAAGAGTTGCACACATGCTTTGGGAATGTCTTCAAACAGCAGTAGCTTGGGTGAATGTGTGAAAGTGGTTGGTTGCAGTTGATAGGCAGAAGGCAAAACCCGCTGACATGATCTGCTTTGAGGTGAAAGACTTTTCAGTTCTGTGTGGTACATGGGTTGGCAGTAGTCTCTAAAGGATCTCACCAGTAAAAGTTTAAGCATAAGTAAGCAACTTCAGAAAAATTCAGAGCAGCTGTAGAGGGAGAATGAGGAGGTTCTTGGTCAGAGGGACAGGTTGAAGGAATAATAGGAGCACTCATCTGGTAATCATCTAGAATGGTATGAGCATTCTGAGCGCATCTGAGAATGGCAAACTTAAAGTCAGAGGAAAAGATGCTGCATTAACTGTGTGAGGTGCCTAGGGAGGATACGGAAAGATCTGCATCCACTATACCTGACAGAACTAGCCAGGAGTGTAATTGAAATTAAAACAGCTTTTGTCAGCAGAATCTCTCCTGCAGGTACAGAAAACTTTTTTGGCTGTTTGTTACAAGGCAAGGAACCAATCATGACATGAAAAAGCAGGAAGTTTTGTTTTCCAGGAATAAATATTGGATCTGAAACAATAATTCTTAAATGCTGAAGGATTTAAGTAACAGGAAACCAGCTATTCAAGTAACTGGAGTATTTGGCACGTTCAGATATTTCATGTAAACTGCCTGTAAAAAATCTCTATACTATGTTTTATTTCGGTTTTATTTATTTCAATCTTCCTCTCAAAAATGTTATTTTTTAGCTTAATAAAAATGTTAACAAATAGGAATCTAAATAAATTTGAAATAGCATGTATGCCCTCTATATAGTGAAAGACAACTTCAATGCAAAATCCTTTCTTCCTATGAAAATCCATGTATTTTAATGGCTTGAGTGGGAATTGCCTGCTGTTGGAGGCAGGCTCACCAGCCTTTTGTCTGAGACCATCCTGTCGTTCTTATGTTTATAGTCAGCCTTTTCTAAGCAATGTAACTTAAAATTAATAAGGGAGAAATATGCGAATGATTATTTAACCCTGTTTACTGCCTGCTTGATTGCTGATGATAATAAAATCGGTAATGTTACGCATTTTTTAAGATAAGGCGGGTTATCATTCCCTGAACGCTCCTAGGTTTAGTGCCAGGGCGGTGACGGGGCCGTCACATGGGCAGCTGGTAGTTCCAACGCTCTACTTACCTAACACACCGTGATTCCCTATGGAGGAGATATACGTGAGTAACAGGAGCAAATGTATCATTAGTGCTACTTAAGCAACCAAGCAGGATTCCTGCCTATTGAAATCCTTCTCCTGTGATTATGCCTGGGACCAAAAGACAAGATGGGACCTGCACAGAACACTTGCAGGGTGATTCATTCTGGAGGGCGTGGTTAGGAGATTAATTTTTAATGCCTGGCTTGCACTCAGTTGTAGGGCATTCTTGTTTGTTTGAGGATTTTTTATATTTGATTGTGATCTGATTTCTAAAAAGCAGATCAGCAAACCCATGCCAACATTTAAATTACAAAAGTATCTCCAACTCCTTCATACCCTTCTGTTAGGTTTTAATGCCTAATATGAATTTCAAGCAGCATTTCAACAAGGTAAAATAGTTACTTGGCTCTTCTTTCTTTTATACCACTTTGAAGCTTTAATTAGGGCCAGCTCTCCTATTAAACTCAGTACTGTACAAACACAGAAAGAAATAGTCCATTTTTCAGTTAGGAGAAAGGATAAAGAACTAGAGATGCCATAATTTACAGTTTCCAAGTAGGAGTTTAAGGAGGAATACAGCCACATAAACGAGAATTAGTGATGTATATTTTTATTTTTTCATAAGCTTGGCTGGTAGGGTACAGTATAAATTAGGAAACAGTTTACAGAAGGGATTTTCCTTTGTCATCTCTTGCTAAAATAATTTTCCTTTTTGTGCCTACCCTCTCATAAATAATTGATCCAACTTCCGATCAAAGGGCCAAGTTTGTTCCTGCTATTTCACCATTGCAAAAGCATGTTTGGAAATCATGATTAAGCACTGGACAGTCTGTCTTCTGGCAGGTGGAACTGAAGGCATCAGGAATAACTAAGGGTTGTGTGACCTGTTTAAAATATCTCCAATATATAAAGTTATCTATGTAAATGCCAATATTTAGACACTGAAGATAGTGCCATCCAGGCTTTGGCATGAAGAGTCTGGACTTCAAATGTAGGTTTCAGCCTTGTGTTTTTAAAAAGGAAAAAAAAGCGAACAAAACTGGAAGATCTAAATTAAACTGGAAGTTTTATTAAAATTAATCTACTCTTTTCTGAGAATCAGTAAATTACTCAGGAACATGGTTATATCTGTGACACCCATAGCATCTCTGTGGTATGAAAGCACTGTCAGCTGGTAGCAACATTTAAGAAAGCTTGAGCATTTCCTTTTTTATAAATGTTTCCTCAAAATCAGTTCTTTTGGAGCTCTTTTACGCATGTGTAGTGTTAAATGAGGCAGTTACGTAACATTACTGCATGTTTCTCTCCCTCTCTCTTGCCAGTATTTATAGTTTTACAAGTTTAGGTTTTGCTTTTGTGGCAGGCTCTGTAGGACAGTGATACCATCTGCATCATCTGCTCTTGTAGAATGGTGTAAATAAATAATACACACTTTCACAAAAGGAAGAATGCATGATTTATTACTATAAGGATGAAGAAACAAAAGACGTATAAAGTGCATGTGTTTCGGTAATATTATTCTTTCATCTCTGACAAATAATCTTAACAGAATGAGTTTGTGACTTAAGTTTCAAATGTGGCAAGGAAGTTTAAGCGTTTTGTTCTGTTCCCGCCCCCCCAAGGATACCTCTGACAAACCATCATTTTCATAGAGTAATAGCTCTTATTCACCTTGATGAGTCGCATCAGTGATCCGTAGAATTCCCAGTTTCTGTTCGTATGTGAAAGTGGCTTTTATGGGAATCTGTTCTTTTTCTTTCAATGACTTGTTGCTTATATTCATTTAATCCTCCAGCTTTTCTTTAACTTGAAGTGAGCAGGTATTTTCCTGTACTCTTTGAGTCTCAAAATTCCAAATGAAAAGTTCTATTAAAGGCTACTGTTGCCAGTGTTGGCAGTTTAATGAGTACATGTCATTAGCACATAAGAACCTGAAAGACTGTATTGGGCAGACTAATCAGTGGCATAAACCACCTTGTGCAAGTTGAAAGTGTCAAAGCTGAATAATGGACTGTGGAACATGGGAAGTGCATTTTCAAGCTTTATCTGTCTAGTAGGCTGACAGTAGCTTTCAATCCAAGAGGATGGGTAAGCCTATGGAATCCTGCCAAAGCACGGTGTACTTCATGTTCCATGGTCCCAGAGTGCAGTGGAAAGTTAATGGAGGGAACTGGGTCATCAGATTTTGAAAAGAAGGGGGTTTGCTTTGAAAAGTGTGGGAATCTGTGAAGGGTGGCTAACATTTTGAAAGTCCACTTTTGAAAAGGTCTTCGATCTTACCTTCTATAACACCTATATAATCTTGAAATACAGTAACACCTGCTGTTACTTGTAAAAGAAAATATTCTATTTTGTCTCCTAAAGATGTAAATAACTTTCTCTTGTCAAATCTTTTGCGGTAAGCTGGCATACATTACTTAGTTGTTTCCCCATTTCTAAGTTCAAATCAAGAACTTAGGGGGGTTGGAACTAGATGGTCTTTAAGGTCCCTTCCAACCCAAACCATTCTATGATTCTAAGCTGTAGTCAGCATAAAGATCAGAGCAGGTAGAGTATGGGGAAAAATTCTAATGCCTGTATTTATGTATAGGACAAGGGTAGAAGGTACTGTGTATACAGTGTATTAATAAAAATATACCTAGTATATTACTTTTCCTTCATCAGATCATGATGCTGGTCTGAACCCAGCACAGTAAGACATT
This sequence comes from Eurypyga helias, assembly GCF_000690775.1. NCBI lineage: Eukaryota > Metazoa > Chordata > Aves > Eurypygiformes > Eurypygidae > Eurypyga > Eurypyga helias. Next base: position 13,174 of record NW_010226301.1, read on the forward strand.
ATAAGTGCCATGATAACCTGACTTGACACTGCGAAGGTTATATTTAATGAAGACCAGTGTAATAACTGCCTCTCTTATGCAGCTTACGAGGTAGTTTGTGCCAGTGGAAGTTTCTTTGGATCAAATTTGCACTTACCTGGTAGTGCTGTTTATGCTTTTTGGGGTGGCTGCTGTGACCAGCTGGGAAGGCTAGTGGACAAGCCTTATTCCAGCAGTGCATATCTGGCCTCTTGTTTCCTCCGGTGGAGAGGAGTGCAGTTTATATGGTGTCCAAGGGCTTGACCCATAGTGGAGAAATCTTCTGATACAATTAAAAAATTGCATAATTTATTTAATAAGTACCCCTTTTACTTTTAAACCTGGGAAGATGCGAGCTGATACGCTTTATCGCTTGTACTCCTTGTATATCGCTGTCACAAAACTCCCATTGTCAGTACTGATGTGTATTGTATTGCTTCTGCAACATCTCGCCTACCACCTACAATATTGCCATTATAATTAAAGTAATTCAAAGCTAGGGCTCATTTTGCAAATCCTTGTCATTCAGGTTTTGGTTTTGCAAACCAATCCCACATTGATTCCAATTTGCATTCCAGGATTTGTAGGCAATACAGTATACAATATCATCTGCATGCACTGTTAGGATTGTTAATAGTAAGTAGGATTTGGTCACTTTCAGAATGTTTCATTCTTCACCATCACAAGATCAATAAAGACAGGTAAAAGATGTGCTGTTCCTTTCTGGTTCATCTAATAGATGCTTGAACAGAATAAACTGTAGTGAGTCAGGCTTTTCTTGTTTGTAAAAACAGAAAACATATGATGCAACCCCAAAAAGCAATTTAACTCCACCCCGGTAGTGTCAGGTTTACCCTAGAAGAGTCAGGGACAATTTTCTCATGCCTTAAAATGCCTGCCTTGCAAAGCACACGCCGCTTGTTTCTCATGCTTTCACAAACCTCCTTCTGATTCAAGCTGCGACCATACCGTGTTTGGTGTCAAGTTTGCATTTCAGACTTCATCTTCTCTTGGTGTGCCGATAGCTCTCAAGCAATAGATTAGTATCTGCAAGGAACACTAGGGCAGCTGACCGTGCTGAAACCCTCAGTTGTCAGTAAGTGGTCCAAAGTGAAAAAAATATGGAAGTAACCATAGAAATAATCCCAGTAGGTCTCCGGGTGTACAAGTTGAGAGAGAGATTCTCACACACATTTTTGGTGAGCACCTCAACTCTGAAACACTACGTGGTTTTGTATTTCATGGATCTTGGCTACTAAGCAGTGGCTGTGTGCAGAGACAGCACGTATCCTTGTGTTATCTCGTGATCTACAAATGCAGAAAGTAGTCATCCACAAAGAGCTTCATGCAGAGTCAGCTCACATCTACTGGAGGTTATGCAGAGCCAAATTTTCCGCATCATGTTACCCAGCTTACCATAGCACAAAGCCAGAGACAGCCCGGCTCAGTGTACATCCCGTGTGAGTGGAGAAATCTCTTGAAGCACTGCCAGAGCTGGGCTCAGGCCTGGCAGGCAGGATCTATGCAAAATCACAGCCCCGCTGTTTACTGTCCATGTCATCCAGATTATTCCAGAAGCAGCGTGATCCTTGCTCCATATCTCCCTGGCTATTGGAGATATAACTTCCTGCACGATATTTTTCACATTCTGTTTCCAAGTGAATGCCATTCTTACTTTGGATATTTAACGAGAAATACATGATGAAAACACTAGCTCACTGTAACCATTTGAGTTAGTGCTGTTGCTGAAACTGTAGCGCTGCCTATTTTTTTTAATGAGCTTTCCTCCAAGATGAAGATGAGATTATCTTCCTGACTCATAACTTGTTGAGACACTCTAGTCGAGCTTCTGCTTTCCTCCATTTATCTGTTCTTTGTCCACCATAGTAAACACAGATTTCTTGTTCTGATCAGTTGTAATTGACTTTGCCTATATTATTGTGACATCAATTTGTGCAGCACAAGTGAGTTGAGATATGCGTTTCCCTATCTATTTTTTTCTTCTGTTCCCTGCTTACAGCCTTATTCACAGGGGAAATGCTCTGTCAGAATCCACAGGCCACTCTCTTTTCTTCCCCACCGATCATCCTGTTCCTTCTACCTTCGTACCTGCAATGCACAGCCAGGCAACCAAAGACTAGAGAGCTGGCAAGTTGAGATGATTCATTACTGTTCAAAGTTTTTTGTAATCTCAACCTCTTAACACCACTCTTTCTTTTGTCGCCTTTTGCATTTTGTCACCTTTTGCGTTTTGTCATCCTCCGTTGTGAGTTGCGTGGGAAAGCTATTCTGTTTGTTGGAAAGCTGGAGCACCTTATTTGTTCAGAGACTCTGTGGACTAATATTAGATAATTAACGTGTGGTAAATGCGGCTCTCTAGTGTTGTGTTATCCTTCCTGTGTGACTGTTGAGAGGGAAGAAAGAGGAGACGGATCATCAGTTACAGAGTGGCATAACTTTTATCTTCCAAAGTAGAAAAGGATGGAAAACGCTTTTCATAGAATCCCAGAATGGTTTGGGTTGGAAGGGACCTTAAAGACCATCCAGTTCCAACCCCCCTGCCATGGGCAGGGACACCTTCCACTAGACCAGGTTGCTCAAAGCCTCATCCAGCCTGGCCTTAAAGACAGCCAGGGACGGGGCATCCACAGCTTCGATGGATAGACGAACAAAAAGTTTGTCTAAAATTATAGTTAAGATTTTTGTACACATACATAGGCAGCCAAGAAAAAAAGGAAGAATTTTGTTGTCATCAGTTTTTGCTTTCACATCCAGAGAGAACTTGAGAACATCTAAGATGTTTCTCACACATTTCCTTAAAAAAAAAAAAAAAAGTATTTTTGTCTGTGTTGCAGGGGCAGAAAAAGGCAAAAAGTTACTCTTCAGAATAAGCTCTGTAAAAGCTGGTTTTATTGAAAAAGGAAACTTTATACCAAAGCAACTGCCTTGCTACCTTAACAGCAGCAGTATTTGTTAGCATTAGTTACAGCTGTTTTGCATCTTTGCTTTTCCTTGCATTATCCCACATGCACAAGATACAAATGGAAAAACTTCACTAGAATTTAATGTCATACAGCTTAATGACACACTTCTAGCCTGTTCTTTTGTATGTTTTATGTCCTTAGAATTAATAAGTTTCCCAGTTTAATGAGATTTAAAATTCCCTGTGCTTATTTCTGCAGGCACCCTAGACAAACATGTAGAACTAGAGAAACTTGTGGCCAAGTTCCTTGGTGTGGAAGATGCTATGGTGTTTGGCATGGGCTTTGCCACCAACTCGATGAATATTCCAGCCCTTGTTGGGAAGGTGAGTATTTCCTTAAGGAACACATAGAACTGTTGTTTATTAACTGCTTTAACAACTGTTGCAGTGTTCTGGGCATGCATTAAGTGGAGAGGCTTGATCGAGGAACAAAGCTTCATATCAGGAATGCAAGTCATAAGGTTGATGACCTTGTGAACTTAAATATGCTCCTTCATAATTTTTTTCTGTCTCTGGGTATTGCTATCACACATACCTAAGAACTTTTTAAGGATGAGTGGTATGGTTGTGTAGCTTCTCTTAATGAAGTTTCTTCTCCCTAAAAAGTAAGCAAATGGTGTGTTCCACGTCTCAGGTGTTGTGGGATGAAGTATTTTGGCTACTTGCAAAGATATTGCCCAGCTGTCTGTGGTGACAGATGATCATTAGGGTATATGTCACACATTCAGAAAAGAGGAAGCACAGTGTTTAGCATTCGTGATGAACAGATCTCCAGCCAGACCTGCAAAGCACGCAACAAACGCAAGTCTGAAGTTGTGACCGTATGACAAAATTTGTGTTCTTATTTGGTGTTGAAGGGACTTCATCTCCAATTTGGGTACCTAACACAAAATCCATTATCCTGTCAATCACAACTCCTGACGCAACAAGCAGGTACACTCTGCTGTGAGCTGGGAAAGCAGGTAGCTCCTCTTGAGCTCGTGCAAGTGTGAAACAGTATGAAGTGTATCATGCAAGTGTGAAACCGTATTTCCCTCTTGGTGGAGACAGAATGAACTCACTGTGGGGTGTATGATCAAGGTTCCTTCTGAACCACCAGCATAGAGGTGAAGTCACTTCTCCACTCTCACTACTGAAGATAAATCCAGCTTTGGCAAGAGGTTTCTAAAATACGTGTATACAAGGGTTGGGCAGGGAGAATTGCTTCAACTGCCCAAAACATGAATTTCGGTCTGCAACAGTGCTGGAGAATTTGTCCAGCAAATTCAAAGGGAACAGGTACAGAGAATTAATAAAGGTAAATTTATTAAATTGCAGACATACATAACAGCCTAAGATACTTGTCTCTCAGCTATAAAATGATTTTCTCTCACTTAGCTGGCCTCATGTGGAGTCTCAGGCCTCTGTCAGAGGTGGGATATTTAGATGTAAGTGGCATAGACAGATAATACTGTATGTATTGTGTAGAATATAACGATAACAATTTAGTATATATTAATATTATATAGTGATTGCTGTATGTTGGGGAGATTTATTCCCAAATTTTCCTCTAAAACTAAGCTTAGCAACCAGATTTTCTTGCCAAGATGCATATACTCTGTTCGTTCTGCATACCAGTCTTTAAGCAGATTTGTATATCTCAACCTAGGCATGAACTGTGTTTCCAAAATAAGTATTTACTTAATGCTGTGTTGTCTGTTGGGTAATGAAACCACAGCATAAGATGTGTAATTGAAAGCAGAGTTAAATTAAGGTTCCAGCTTGAATTTCAACTGTGAATCCTGGTTCCTGTTAATATATAATAGACAAAGTTATTTCTCCTGCATTTCTATTTTAGTTTTTAAAAAGAAAATGAGTTTTCAACCCAGTTAATGAATGAGAATATACTACAGGTTAACTGTATATGCATCTACCAGAGAAAGACTCTGCCTGGTGCCCAGGCTCCACTCACATATTAATAGAAGTGGAATTTATTGGGCATCAATCTGTCTCGATCTCATTTCTGCAGCTCAAAGTGCTGATGTCAGCCCAGCCTCAGTATCACTCCTCCCTACCTCGCTGTCATGCAGTCTTTATATATGGAATGGTGACTGAGCTTTCCTTGCAACACAAAATAGATGGTAGGCAGATGACACAGAAGCAACATCGCTTGATTTTCCTATAAAAAAATCAGTCTCTACTAGGGTTATTCACTACTATCCACCTACAGGAAATATTTGGCTCTTTTGCACCACCTGGAAATGCCTGAGACTCGGAGCCCACCATTTCTGCCTGCCTTTGCAGTGCACCCTGGCCCCTTCAAAAAGATGACAGAAAATCCAGTTTATGCTCAACACTTACAGCTTAATTGCTGCGGTGCTATATCATAGACACACATGTATGCTGACGCACACATGCACGCATGTCAACAGCCTCCCAATTCACAGAGATGCTTATTGTACTCCTTCTCCGCAGGGCTGCCTCATTTTAAGCGATGAGTTGAACCACACTTCTCTCGTTCTTGGTGCGAGGCTTTCAGGTGCTACTATTAGAATCTTCAAGCATAATAGTGAGTATTGAAGTTGGAAATATTTAGAGATAGTTGGTCGTACCTCAAAGGCAAGAATGCTTCTTTTCAATGCTTGCTTTGCTGTCTGTTCCCAGATAATACTTTTGTCCAGGCAAAAGAACTAACTGTTCAATATTACAAGTGATTTCTCATGGGGAAAAATTAATAGTGTAATATTACAATTGCTTTTGTGCATGATTTGGATCATCAGTTGGAACTTAGTTTCAAAATCCAGAGTCTTAATCCTGTTGCTGTCTTTTTTGACATGCTGAATGACTGTGCGCTGTCATAAAGGTCTCATTGCCACTATAGCCAAAATGGTACAAACGTACTTACAGAAATATACTCCATATTTCCTGCCTTTGTTTCTAGCAAGTTCAGTGCAAGAATAATTACATTAATGTGTCATTACTTTGAAATGATTACCCTGATTTCCCACCGGGCTATACCAAAGATGCAGATGGTTATATCAAAAGCATCATTCCAAATATTCTTTGAAGTATAGTTTTAGTATAGAAATCACATAGTCACTTTGTAATCATACAATTATCTTCTAAAATACTCATGCTTTTTAACTTTTATTTAGTTAATACTGCTGTTTTACTGTCAGAGACGTTGTGACTGGCTTTGATGACAAGAGCTTGTTCTTTTGCCTTACTCCCCATTTCTGCCACCAGGCAGTGATTGCAACAGTGGTTAAGAACCTAGAGAAGTGGTGAGGAATAAGAAAAGAGGTCTGATCACCTTTGTTAATAGCTAATACTGTCCCTTCTCTTTATTAAGTGTTGTGTTCAGCCCTGAGGTGAGCAATAATGAATTATGCATATGCTGTAAAAGGCCTAAGGATCCATTGGAATGAAAAGCACACTATAATTATATTGTAAGGTGTTGCTATAATTAATATCTATTCATAATTTGGGTAAGAAGCAATTTCTGAATATCATTCAATGTTATAGTTCATCTGAACCCAAATGTTTTTACAGAAGTAATTATTCATGCGTGTAGCATATCCAACTTGGTTTACTTTCACAGATTTGGATATGCTCAACATGGTTGCTATACCAGTCTTTTCTCAACTCTTCCTTAGTTTGTTCAGTGCCTTATCCCATTCAAATGGGTTTGCATCACATCTTGTGGGATGACCTCTCACTACCCAAATCCAAATGTTCTCAGCCTCTCCACCCATCTCTGCTGCACGCAACCCAGCTGGCTTGTGTCACTTCCCACATTTCAAAGAACATTCCAGTTTGAGGAGTGTGTTACTCTCAGCTGCTAGGGAAGCAGTGGAGCTGTCATTCTTGCTTTAAGGAATTCAGTCTCTTGCCATCCTCCAATATTTCATTCTGCTCCAAAGAAGCTGATACCTAAGCAGCCTCTGCTGGTTTATGATAAACTGAAGCTGATGTTCCTTTGTGAATGAAGTGTGAACCTAAAAATAAGTGACCTGTCCTAAAAGCACTAATCCAGCCATGGAAAGTATAGACAGTCCCTTTTAAGGGTCTCAGCAAACATCAGTGGAAGTCCATCCAGGTTCCTTTGGAAAAACTCATTGCTTCCTAGATTAGAGATCAGTTTGCCAAAGTCAGTCTTGCATGCCCTTAACTTATATTCAGAATAAAACTATGGAAACTTATGCAAGTACTGTCTGCAATTAAAGTGTCAGCTTTTGTTCTGACAACTTTGTAGGCTTCAAATTTTAACCCGAGTTGCACTGAGCAGTTCATGTGAAGAAGCTTCACACATTCATGCTCTCTCTTGGCCCGCTGTGAGCCTCTGTCTGCTGTGCAGAAATGAGTGTATGTGCCTTTTGCTCTGGAGGAAATAGGATGTGTACTGGGGGAGGATAGCAGTGGAAAGTGTAATCCAGCAGGATTGCCTTTGTAGAATACACAATTTCACCCAAAACAAAGTAGACAGCCTTGTTCTCTGTGGATCTACCAGAGAGCAGTATAATACAAGCCAGTGCAGCAAATAAATTAAGGACACACATAACAAAAACTTCCAGCTTGTGTTGGGAGGGCTCTTTTTAGTTAGGCAGGTGCTTGTTTGTTTTGTTCGATCAGAGCTGTGTTGCTTATGCTCCCACACTACCCTTCTTGTTAATGTGTGGATATATAGCATATATACAGGCATGCACACGCATGCCCAGATTGCTAGAGGATGTTAGTGAAGTCATTGTCATGCTTATGACAAGGAGAATTAAACCATTATCCATGCTTGATGCAAAAGGAAGGTTCTTTATGCTGTATTGGCCCTGTGGATGAATAGAAAACTTTCCACCTTGAGTTACTGCCTAAAGATCTTTAATAGCATCAGGTAGTAATGTTTTTTGTCTTACTTTCTAAAATCCTCCTCTATATTCTAGCAGGAAAAAGGCAACACCCTCCACTTCCTCTTTCCAAGGACAGGGGATTGATGTGTGTCATTTCATATAAGGAAATCAATAACCCTTGAAAGAACTTGGCCCTGGGCATCAACTGGAGGATGCTACTGTGTCAAAGGCTTGGCTAGAGCCCTTTGAGGACCAGTTGGAACAATTCTCCAGCAAGGTGCAGAAACAAGGAATAAATCTGAGTCATATCCCAAAGAGGATTAAGGATTAATGTTCATTTCATTCTTACTTGTGTGTACGGAGCCAAGTTGTGTGCTGGCATGAGTTGGCTCATCCCCTGTGGAGCTCTGCCAAGTTACACACATACTGTTTGACCCAGTATTGCCCTATACTGAAGACGATAAAAGAGATGCCAGATAGTACCACCACTAGTGCCTGAGACACGCTTCCTGTGCAGGATAATCAAAAATAAATTCAAATCAGACCGCAGATTTTGAAGTTACTGTTTTGCTACTAGAATGCAGCTTGAGAAAGCAGACTTTTTTCCATACTCCTTGTTGCTCACATCAGCTTCTTTTTAAATGCTGTGTAATACCCTTGATAAAACTGCCTAGAACGTATTTACTTTGGCTCCAACTTCCTCAGTTGCACATGTGTAGAAGAGACACTGGGAGAAGGGCGAGGTGTGAATGTTTGTTGCAATTATAAAGGGTTATCAAAATGAGGAGGAATAATTCTGCAACAATTTAGTGAAGCAATGGTATATTTTCTGAACCAGCTACTTCCTGAATACTATACAAAAAAACATGTACAAGTGTGTACTAGGAACCTCCCTTTCTAACAAGCTTGGCATTGTAAACCTCTCTCCCCTGCCTTTTCTCCTCCTGTTACGGAAAAAAATTTTAAAAGAAAAATTATAGGACACTTTGTTCTATGATAAAAATATTTCACAGTAAAGAGAGTAAAACCTGCCAAATTAAACTTGCTACTGAAGCACATTCTTCTTTCAAAGCTGATGCTGCAGCTGATTTTGTAAGAGTGTAAAACTATTGTTTTATTTTAAAGCATGTAATCTGTAATACTGTATCTATTTCTCACTACACAAAACTAAACAATTATGCTTATTTCATCCTTCAAGCCAAGAATTAACCTCTACGTATTACCTTAATTATGTATATAATTCTTATTCTTACAAAAGTTAATTAAATTATTTTTCAGTAAGTGGGTAGCTGTCCTAGGAATTTCACAAAAATTCTGAACAGTTTTTCTAGAACAGATGAAATTGTTAGACCTCTGTGCCTCTCCTAAGTAAAATAAAAGGCATCTGGATGTTCCTTCTTTTTGCAAAAAACATTGCACAGGTTTATGAGCCTTAAGGTGAATAATCGAATAAAAATGTGCTGTGGACCTGTAGGTCCATTTTTATTTGGATGCAGGAATGCACC
>NW_010226301.1:22530-82634 GCF_000690775.1 Eurypyga helias
CTGCTGCCCTGCCAGTGAACAATCCCTTCCTCGTAAATAGACAGGAATTTACAGGTCTGGGCTGAGAGAAATGCACAGGCACACACCTACAGATCATCTATGTGAGAGAAACTTAGGAGAATAGTCCATTTGAGACCTGTAACTAAAACCAACTGAACAGGGAATTCCCTACCTGTGGGCTCTCATTAGCCATGTTGCCAGTCTTTGCCCTTCCGGGGTCACACCAGCATGCCACAGGGTATTTGGCCTCTGAGTGACTTTTTCTTCTCCAGGGACTTGTGAGTTTTTGTGGATGCTAGCAGCAAGGCTCGGCTTCCCACAGCCCCAGCTCTGACGAATGGGTGTAGGTGGATTCTTATTTTTTAATTTTATTTTAGGACCTGAGCAATCCTAAATATATGCAGTACTGTTTTAGCAGGCTGAAATCGTTCTGACATACCCATAAAGCGTCTGTCTTTTGTCTCCCCTCCTATGGTGTGCACACCATTCAAGTTACCATTTCCCAGGCAGAGATTTGTTTAGGAAGCTAGGATAGAGCTGCATCTCCACCGCACTTGAAATTCAGCCAGCAGCACAGTCCAGCAACTAGTACATGGTGGGAGACTAAAACCTCTACTGCTGCCACAGGGGTGGAGAGAGGCCTGGCCTTGGCAAGTTTTATGCCAGAAGGTGTCTGATGTCACCCTTATCAGCCCTGGGCACCAGGGAGCCTCTCCCACCCTCCCCAAGTGACCCACATGGAAGTCCTACAGCTGTATGGGGGCTACACTCTTAGATGCTTTTATTTCCTAGCCCAGGGTAAGACTGACTTATCACCTGGGGTTTTTTTTATTTCTAAGAAAATCTTTTATTAATGTCATATATTTTAAAGCACTTTTTCAGAACCTCTGACCTTTATCTTGGTTAAACATTAGCCAAAATCCCTTGACCCTTCCAATAAAACTTGAAAAGCAAACCCAAATAGCTAACCATTAATCAGCTTGTGATTTTATCAAGGGTTTTCTGTCACAGCAATTCTGGGTCCTTCATTGGTATCAGGTGCAGCAGTTTTGGGCCTTATATGGGTGTCAGGTGGGAGCCTATCCTTGTTCATTCAATAGACAGATGAGTGTGCTACTGACTAGTTACATCCAAGTGAATTCTGTTTATATCAGCCTATATAAGCAGGTGCTGTACAAGGCCGGGGAATTGTTTATTCTTTCTAGTTCTACTACATTTTTCCCATGTAGCATTAAGCATCTCAATTGCAGTCGCATTTTCAGGTTTACATTTGCAAATGCATGAGCAGCCTGTGCGAGTGTCGTGACTACATACAGAAATCAGGGCATGTGGGAAAAGATTTCCAGTTCTCTTCATTGCAAAGGCACTTCAACATGCAATCAGAACAAGTGTTACTATGAGAAGGGCAGATAACTGAAGGCATGGCCAAGCACCTTGGTTAGATGAAAATCTGGCTTCTAATTTGGTGCTTGAATCCACATCTGAAACAGGGAATCACAGTAGTACAATCCTAGCTCCTTCTTGCATCCCCTCTCAGAATGTTATGAAAGTAGGAAGGGGTTTTTTGGGTTCTCACAAATCAGGTGGCTGATGACAGAAGTGTGTCATGCAGGTGTGAGCTGTTCAGTTTTCCATATAAAATATAGTTTTCTGCTTGGACAACAGCTGTGAATTTATGTTAATCCAACCCTGGCATTTCTCAGTCTACTGAGTCAAATTAATGCTTAAGAGTTCAGCTATGTGTGCCATGTATGAGGACACCTTAAAGAGAAAACAGCTACCTGGAGTAGTTGTAGTTAACACTGAAAGAACTTCTAGGCAGCAGCAGGTCATAGAATCATAGAATGGTTTGGGTTGGAAGGGACCTTAAAGATCATCTAGTTCCAACCCCCCTGCCATGGGCAGGGAGACCTTCCACTAGACCAGGTTGCTCCAAGCCTCACCCAGCCTGGCCTTGAACACTTCCAGGGATGGGGCATCCACAGCTTCTCTGGGCAACCAGTTCCAGTGCTTCACCAGTCCTCATCTTTCAGAGCGAATGTATTGTCTAGCAAAAAGGATGGAAAGAAGAGAAAAAAATAAGTGGAAAACTGTAAGTGCATGCATGCTTTTAAGCAAGCAACCAAATAAAGTAGAGGAGAAACAAGAGAGATGAATCAATGGGTAAAAAATAGCAAAAAAAAAATATCTCTCATTGCAAAAACCAAGAAGTTTGCAGTGGCTTAGTACGAGATGGTCCCTTAACTTCATTTTTTTCCAAAGGTGTAAGTGGCCCTTGAATTTAAGAAAGCAGGGCAGTGTTACAGCTATTACAGAGCAGGATGAAAGGCGCATTACCCACGAGGGTTTTGTCCTCCTTGAAGCCTCTGGCCACTATCAGAGACAAGATTATTGCACCAGATATGGACCACAACCTAATCCAGTTTGGCGTGTATTTCCCTGTGACACATACAGACGCTGCCACGGAGAGGAGACTGGTCTATCCTGTTCCTAGCATGCTGTGTCTGCATTTGCCCTCTCTGAGCTGAGAAAGCCATGTCTGAGTTGCCGAGTGTGGATAGGAAGCTTTCCTGGGCAAGTGCCCTTTCACAGAGATGTATTTATTGAGGAGCAGGAAGGGGAGTCACAGACTGTTAATGTGGCTGCAGTAATCACCACTCCCACTACCCCATTCCAAAGAAAGATGTTCAAAGCTGTGATTTCAGGGAAATGATTCGGAAGATTCTTCTGTGCCAGCAGTCAGGGACTGTCCAAAGACTGGTTTTCACCAGAATGAAAACTACCTCCTACAGTTACTGCTGAGATCAACAAAACCCTTGCGGTGGTTTCCATTTGTTGCCTTAGGGATGCGCAAGGGGGGACAGCGTTGGAGCTAACCGCTTGAGTCACCCATGAAAGGACAGTGTCCAGGAAAGGTACCAGTGAGGGAGATCAAGAGAAGAGGAGGCAGGAGCTGCAGCAGATGCATTGCAGCAGGGGAGAGGTGGTTGCATGGTAAGGCGGAGAAGGGACAGGTAGCCACAGCGTCTGCATGAACTTCTATGAGAGCACAGAATGGGAGAAACTGAAAACGAGAGTGACAAACCCAAGGAGAAGGGAAGAAGAATGTGATAAGGGCAATAGTAGCCTGTTTATTTTAATTAAAAAGGAATCAGCTGACCACACAGGAGATTTCCAGCCCACGCGGAGGAAGGGTGATGACATGCCCAGGATTGCAATGTAAGGACGAGGGGTGGAGACGCCCTGTCTCCCTGTGAGGAAGCACTGAGCATGCCTTGGAGAGGGCAGGGCCCCTCCAGGAGCCTGGAGTCCCACCTGCACTGGAGGCAGCATGACACACGGCTGCCTGCCCAGGTCCAGGCTCGCTTCGACCCACTGGCAGTTTCTTATGTTGGTATTTCTGTTGAAATAACTCTGAAGGATCCCAAACAAGGATTATGCAAGTGCATAAAAAAACCCAAGAGATCCACCATCCCCACTTAGGAAACTTTATCCTCCTTACTTAGAAAATATGCCATAGGGATAAAGTGGAAATGACACAAGGATAGATTTGGTCGTGCTCTGACTAATTAATCCAGTGAAATTCTTACCACCACCTCCTGGGCCGGTGAATGGTTGTTAGCCATTACCACTGAAAAGTCTGGACTGGTGATGGTCAAACGAGGAAGGACAGTTATTTTCCCCATAACTGGTTATTCAAGATGGACTCGTGCAGCTCATCATCTCAATGCCCCAGTGTTTCACAGTCTAACTATATTTAATGGGCAAATAATTTGATATCCAAAAGTTACCTGGGGTTGCACTGTTGGTTTTCCTGGTGTTCAGAATATCCCACTTTCCGGAAAGTCTAAGCACGAGCACATAGAGAGCACTGCATCTTCACTTTGGATAACAGAAGCAGCCTTTTGGGGGTGAAGTTTAGAGATTTTCTCTTAGTCCCAAATTCCCCTTGGCAAATGAGGCATTGCAAGAACAGAGTAAAAAGGTCAGTAAATTTCATTAGCACCTAAGCAAATTATGTAAGTTGACTGTTACAGGTCTAAGGGTCACACATACATGTTTTTCAGAATGAGACATCCAAAATCAAGTGAGATAGCCCTGATCCTGTAAACAGACATGCTTAGGCTCTACTCCAGCAGTACTAGGTCATGTGTAAGTCAGGCAAGCTCATCCCTGAGAGAGGTTCCTCTGTGTCTGCGGTCTCATGTTCCACACATGTGGACGTGTCTACATGTGAACAGAGGAGCTCTTCACATCCATGTGTTTTTTAAAGAGGTCTATTAAACAGTTATATATATTCTGCTTCTCTCTATCCTCTCTTCTTCTTTTTTTTTCTCTTTTTTGTTTCTTCCCTGTGAATATATGTTAAAACAAGTGAATCTTCAAACATGCTTTTAGCTCAGAGGGCTTGGCAAACTGGCTTTCCTGAAGTCTAGAACCAATCTGAATGGACGTGTAGACAGAATACTGAATTGAAAGACCCTGTGTGATTCAGAGGAGGGTGTCGAAGGTCTCAAAAGGATTTAGATGACAGTGACGTTGGTAGAGAAATAATTCAGTAGAGAAAAGGGGGTGCCCAAATTTTACTTCAAGTGACCGAGTGAGCTTTCTGTCATCCTGGGAGCCTTTTAATGCTCAGAACTCAAAGGGATCCCTGAATATTATCTACTCAAAACAAAAGAGAAAGCGAGCAGTTCTCGCCTGTGAAACATGTACACGCTGCAAATGCTCAGCTCGGTTACAATTTCTGCTTTTAAAGAACCAAGGAACTTTTATTTCCTTGATTGCCATCTAGTGGAAACTGTGCTGTCTGCATCGCGTTACTCAGCATTTCCATCTCAGAGCTCATTGAGCTGTGCAGATGATTGCACCATTGAAATAAGGAGCATGTTATCATGGGTATTTTGTGCTTTGTAAATTATAGCAGAGTCTTCCTAAGTCAAGAGATTACACAGTAAGGTGCAGAGTGGCACAGGTGTTTCTGAGAAATTTATCTTTCACCAAAAATGGTACTAGCAAGAGGTGAGGTGTCAGGAGGGAAGGGTTCAGGTCATAAACTGGCCATCTCTCAGCACATAAGTTATTCATGATGGACAGTTACTGTGCAAATGTCCTGGTTCCAGTCACACAGAAACCGAACTGTAGGTCAATATTAGTGTATCTAAGGCGTACTTTCTTCACTTGGGATAATTTTATTTTATGGATTAGCCTTGTACTTTCAAAAGTTCATAACTACTGCATTAAGATGTGTTGCTGAACCAGTAAGGTCATATCATTTTAAAATGCCCTTGATTTTCTCAACCCATAGTTTGAGCTGATCTGTATTGCTCCTTGTGGTATTATCAGTCTCTAAGGTGTTCATTGAAAACTTTTTGAAATGTCAATCCAGATCCCTGACCAGGATGATTTCTTTTTGGAGAGTGTTTACTCATGTGTAGGCACCAGAATGCTGGTTAGATTTTAACTCTGCGCTGGAAGTCACATTTAGTCACCCTTATTCCTGTGATGTTTTTTCTTGATTCTTCCTTGTTTTTCAAAACACCTGTGGCTTTCCTTCAAGAATTTTATTAACTACCCACCCACAGCCCTTGAGAAAGCAGCTAAGTTTCTAACATTGTTCCAGGACTCTTCAAAGTCCTGCCAGTGCAAAGCATTTTGGCACCAAATCAGTGTATCCATGCCATGTGCTTGTATCCACTTGTTTCTCTGTCTTTCATCAGCAATCTTTCACTCACTTTCCTTCTTCAGAAGGATAAGATTTCTCTTGCTGCCATCTTGATGTTCTTCATTCAGCCCGATCCAAACCTTGCTGAAATAATGCACGTATTCCTAAGCCCATGGTGACACTGGAAAACAAGCAAAAACTCACTATACGGAAGCCTTGAGACATGAGTATCAGCAACCCCTACGGAGAACTGCTGGAAACTAGCCTCAGTACTTAAGCAAAGTACTTTGCCTTTAAATTAAAAAAATATGCCAAGAATTTCCACAAGTTTCACAGATAAGGTGCATAACTGAAAGATTTTTATAACTCTTTGTCACCAGATTGCATTCAGATGAATTAAATCAGTCATTCAGTCTTGCCTACTACTAAAGGAAGTTTGTCTTCAGGATGCATTTTTTTAATGTTTTCTTTTTCTGTATAGGGAAAAAATAGTGCCCAGTAGTAAACCGAAAGCTCTTTAGAAAAATCTTTATTAATGTTTTTCCTTCCTCCTTTTTCTTATTTTCTTATTTTATTTCTTTAAATAAAGATATGCAGAGCCTTGAGAAGTTGCTGAGGGATGCAATAATATACGGGCAGCCTCGAAGCCGCAGAGCATGGAGAAAAATTATCATCCTTGTTGAGGGCATTTACAGGTATGTCTGTGTTTTAGAAATGTGAGTACTCACTTCTGACGACAGAATGACATATTGAGTGAAGCAAACATCGACTCTAGGTATCTGAGAGAAATCTTAATGACAGTGGAGGTTACCATAACATTCTGTGATCTTACAAATATGTTGATTTTCATTACATCAGTCAGCCTTGGTGTAACTTTCTCCAGTTGGATCCTGTGTGTTGCTCTGAATGTTGATTTACCAAATCGTAGTGGAGTGGGAAATGTACTGTGAGAGCAAGATAGATCATCTGGTGGTGTATGCTGTCGCTGATGTGACAAAGTTCATATATAATTCATATATATAGGAGCTAGAGTAGGTGAGGAGTTTTGCTAAGTGGGTAAGCTGTTTTCTAGGGTTGTTTGTTATGCATGGGCAGATCAAAAGACAGCTACACAGAACTAATTCATTTCTGCATGCCCAGTTCCTACACAGCTGTTGGAATATAAAACTTCAAGCTAAATAAATGGCAAGTGCTATCATGACGTTACTAGTAATTAGCACTGGATCTAATGGGCTCATACTTTAACAGGAAAAACAATTAGAAGGCTGGCTTTCAAAGAATTATGTAGTGGTATTTCATGTAGCCCCAGTCCCTGGATGAATCTGAATAAGGCAAGTGCCTTTGAGAATCCATCAGATAAGATCAGCATCAATAATACCGTGTAATTATAGCGCATCATAGAATCACAGAACAGTTTGGGTGGGAAGGGCCCTTAAAGATCATCTAGTTTCAACCCCCCTGCCATGGGCAGGGACACCTTCCACTAGACCAGGTTGCTCCAAGCCTCCTCCAGCCTGGCCTTGGCCACTTCCAGGGATGGGACATCCACAGCTTCTCTGGGCAACCTGTCCCAGTGCCTCCCCACCCTCTCCGGGAAGAACTTCTTCCTGATACCCAATCTAAACCTCCCCACTTTCAATTTAAACCCGTTACCCCTTGTCCTGTCACTACAGGCCCTTGTAAAAAGTCCCCCCC
The DNA here is from genome assembly GCF_000690775.1 of Eurypyga helias. Lineage (NCBI taxonomy): Eukaryota > Metazoa > Chordata > Aves > Eurypygiformes > Eurypygidae > Eurypyga > Eurypyga helias. Next base: position 29,891 of record NW_010226301.1, read on the forward strand.
AGCTTCCTTGTAGCCCCTTCAGGCACTGGAAGGTGCTATAAGGTCTCCCCGGAGCCTTCTCTTCTCCAGGCTGAACAAGCCCAGTTCTGTCAGCCTGTCCCCATGGCAGAGGGGCTCCAGCCCTCGGAGCATCTTCGTGGCCTCCTCTGGACTCGCTCCAACCAGTCAATATCCTTCTTATGTTGAGGGCTCCAGAGCTGGAGAATGTCTCCAGACATATCCTCATCAGATAGCTATAGTTCACTAGTGTGGTGCACCTTACAGCCAGAGAGACAAATCATCACTAGATTTAAACAGCAAAGCAGAAGCACCAGCCAGGCTCACCATCCTGCGCTTCATTCTGTCAACTACTCAGGTCAGGAGAAGGTTGCTGGGGAGGCATAGCATGGAGAGGGGCCACTGTTAAGCAAGGAACTAGAGCAGGGAGAGGAGGGAAGGGCTGAAGAAGCAGGGATCTGGACAGTAAAGAGGGTTTTCAGGGATCTAAGAAAGGCTGCTATGGCAATGACAAGGGGGAGTAGAGTAGAGAGTAGGATAGTTTTGGGAGTAGCAACATCTGCACCAGAGAGAAAGGAACCCACACCATTCATACACAGGACATGACATGGTGTATGAAAGCAAAATCACACTTTTTATGTAGGGATCATATCATGTGTCATTGAAATACAGCCAGTCTGGATGGGCAGTCATTTATGCCATTTTATTGAGAAGTCCTAGCACAGTTGAGCTGATTTGCTTTTTTCATAAGGAATCTTTTACAGTCTCATGTCATCAGAAATTCACAGTTGTCAGTGCTTTCTTTTTGCCTAACCTTTTTCATCTGCAAAGAGAACAAGTAAGTCCTTATCTAAACACCTGTCACTCAGAGCTGAAACAGGTCGGCAGCACATCAGCTGATCCAAAGCAGGCTGAATGTCTCCTTTCAACCAGAATAAACAGAGCAAAACTGCAAATAAACATAGCTTGGCACTACTAAAAGAAAGCTCAGATTTAAGGACTTTGATCATGCAGAAATTAAGTGGACCACCAACATTTTACTGACAAATATTCCCATTGGTCACATGGCCTGCAGAAAATGCTCCAGCTGCTGAGCTTTTTTCACTTTAAAATCCTTCCCTGGATATTGATCATTAGGGAGCAAGAAGGTAGACTGGTGTCACAGAAGCATGGATTGGTCTGAGCAGTGGGATAAATCCACTGTCAGATATTTACAATTATAATAATGATATTTCCAAATGTATATTTGATATAGAATTTTCCTCTAGTGTTGCAGTTCATTTTCAAATGAGATTTCATTCTCAATAGTTTGAAAAACGTCCTGTTGGAATCCAAAATAAAAACATGTTAAACCTCAGAGAATCTCAATAAAAGGGGACCATAAAGTTCATTCAGCCCCATAAGTGCTAAATAATATTAAAATCACTTATGCCCTGAGTAACTATGCTTGAGAATGGCATAAAGTAAAGGAAAAACAAAGTTCAGCTCTCCAGTAGTCTGTCATTGGAAACTAGCCCCAGCAGTAGCTAGGTTGGTTGCGTTCATAGTGTTCATAGTCTAAGCAGATCAGAAACTGAAGATTGCAGTTTGGTTGCAAAACAAGTCTACTGTGACTCGAAGGAGAACGCTACCACAACCCACCGCGCTGTACCCTTGCCATCACCACCAACCCGAGGCAAGCACAGCCGCTCTGTCCTTACAGCACTGCTGGGAACAGACTCACAGGCCATGTAGTCTAATCCAGTAAGTAGCTAATAACATTTCATGTGCAAAAGAAAAGCTGGACAAAGGCATATTAAAAATACTCTTACTTTTTCTTGTGTGCATGTTCTTTCCTTTCTTGGCCCATGATTTTTGAAAGAGACTAAGTTTTTCCAATCCCGTATTGGCTGTTAGTTTTCTTGAAGATTTTCCAGATACCAAATTAACATTCATCTAGAGGGTTTAAGAGGAGGGAGTGTGTTGTTAATGTATTCTTCTTACAATAGTTAATACTGCTTTTTTTTTTCCTTGAAGGACTAAGTTATGCTTCAGGGACAACTGGTACAGAATTTAAATAACTCTCTCAGAGCCATTCTCCAAGTTAAAATATATTGACTGGCAAGTTCAGCTTGACAAATTTTTACAGAAATGCTTTTTCCAGAGATCCAAAAGGAACACTAAGCTTTCCTTCTTTAAAACTAATATTATTGTATGGGACACCGTAGTCTTACTATGGTGAAGTTGATGGTATGGAAGAAAAAAAAAATTGCCTTCTGTTTCTATTAGGAGTATCTTAAAGTGTTTACATGGTGCATAAGCCTGGACTTACCAACTTGCAAAGTTTGAGAAGGGTCATTGTTAGCCAACGCAAGTATTTCTGGAAATCGGACTTGTGTTTGAAACCATAAGCTACAGATTTTACTTGGTTACAACTGAAAGCAGAATTGGCCCTTTGGCTTGGGAAGCACTCAAACTACATGTCAAATAAGTAGCAATAAGTATATGCTTCTTTGCTTTTTAACGTCTCTATTATCTTGAAAAGAAAAAAAAAATCATCAGAAGTAAATATAACCACTAGTGAAAGCTGGTTCTTAACTTGGACTAGCCTAGGAGCAAATACATTCCATTTACGTTCCAAAGTGAGAGTGACCATCTAGCCATCAATCTTCAGTCCAAAAAGCATGAACAAGTTTTGGCAGTGTACAGGGCACAAGTTAAACTGCTCGCTAAATCATATTTCTATTATTTAAATTCCAGCTAATGTTTTCCTTGGCTTCTACCATTTCTAGTTCAGGATTAATCAATTACCGCGTTCTTACATGGTTCGTGGTAGGCTTCTCCTCTCTTGCACACACATTTGCCTAGGAGTCAGATAGGCTAAGGCCCAGGGCAGGAGTTATGGAGCACCAGAAAATTATCAAAACAGATTGGGGTGGATTTGGGGTTTTGGTTTTGGGGTTTTTTTCCCCCTACTTTTAATTTAATTTGGTTATTTTCCCTTCCAGCTCAGAAAATAACTCTCTGACCAGTTAGATATTATACAGTGCCTTTTCATGTGCATTAGAAGTTCCTTGAGTTTCAATGCCAATACCGTAGGAAATTTATCAGGGTTATTTTTCATTTCCTGGGATAAAGTGACTGGACTTCCAGAAAAAAATGGGTTAACATTTAATGTCTTTGGCCAGGGACCAGCATTAAATGTTAACATTTCTATGCTTTCACTGTATGGGGTTGTATTTGAGGTCAGGGTCAATGATTTCCTTAAAACTATTGTTCTAACATACAAAACAGAGATTGTTGTACGAATGCAAGGTTTAGGTAAGAAAACAATACCTAAAGTAAACATTAAAATGGAGCACGTACATCTTGGGAGTAACAAGTCAGGAAAAGAGGGATTTTCCCCAGATACAAACTAGCCTGAAAGGGAAACAGAGAAAGTTTTCAATGTTGAAATGATAGTGGTACTATAAGGCATGTTGAGTGATACAATTATGAATAAGATAATAGATTGAATATCAGTAAATTAATTTTCCTGATAGGAAAAAAAAAAAATTGAAACTGTGGTACCATCCTAGGATGTAGAAAACTCTTCCCAAGAGTTTTTTTCCAAATAAACTGGATACAATCTGTCAGTATCCGGTCAAGAGTAAGCCTGTGTTCCCAGTGAAGTGACCAGCACAATTGCACAGCTCCTGCCTCTCAGAGCACCTGGCTCCACAATTCATCAGCTGCAATAGGAAGAGTATCAGTGGTTTGGTAGGCATTGAATCACGCTTCAAAATCTAGCCATCCCAAAATTTTGGATTATCTCCTCACATCTGGAAGTCAATTTAAACTGAATGTGTACTGATGCAAGATATTTTGCCGACCCACCCAGAAGGCAGATGAGGGTCAGCTGCAATCTTTACATCCCTGCCACCAAGCTAGTAATTTTTGCTGCAAGACAGGATGTAATACCACGTAACGAGAACATCTGGCCTGAACAGAGCCAACTTAGGTTCGTCTGCCCTCCAGCTCTTTCGATGTGCCCTGTGTGCTTGAGCAGGTCTGGAAACAGATCAATAGCTTTGTAAAAGTGAAACAACCAGACTGAGACAGAATGATTACAGTTCACTTCTGGCTCTTTGGTTTAAACTCGCTTGACATTAATATTTACTGAAGGATTCAGTAAACTTTCCATTTAGGCTACCCAAGGGGTCATGTGAAGCGAGCTTTATCTTGGAGCAATTCTAAACAGAGCAGTGTTCGTATCACAAGCCATCCCCCAGGGTCAAAAGAGAGACCAGGAACAGAGTAGGCAGCAAAACAGCTCTCATCTCTGCCATCAGGAGGGCTGAGGCCTGTTTGAATGGCAGCACAGAAAACGTACACGAAACCAGCAGTATTTTATCCATTCCATGGACACTTCAAGGCCGTGTTAGGATCTCTGTCAACTATTGTAACATTTATGTCAGCCAGCATCTTTCAAGAGTAGTAAATCAACCCTGAAACAACACAAGTGCCTTGTTTTGCTAAACAGCTGAGAGTTCAAAGAGAAATATCCTACTCATACACGTAAGAAAAGTTTTCATTAAATCCTCTTAGTTGTTAAATCTTGCAACAGCCATGTACCATCTCTATGTCTTCAGCAGCAACTTTGCTTTCACCCCGCAGCAAATCAAGCTCTGTATTTTTAATTTACCATTCTTAATATTTTGAAGATAAATGCTCTCTCTCCCATCTGAATCTCTGTGAGCCACTAAGCCTAATGATGTCCATGTAAACGTGGAAAAGCTATTATTGCCCTTCTCTGCCTAGCTGATCTGCCCAGGTATTGTTAAAAGGTGGCATGCCTGCTCGCTTCCTTCTGCAGAGGTGCTCCTTGGCACCCCTCTCGCTCTCTGACCGTATAGCCAACCTGCAGGCCGACAGCTGGTCCGCCCAGGTATTGTTAAAAGGTGGTATGCCTGCTCGCTTCCCTCTGCAGAGGTGCTCCATGGCACCCCTCTCGCTCTCCGACCGTATAGCCAACCTGCAGGCCGACCGGCCGCAGCCGAAAGCTGCCATTCCCAGCACGAACGATGCTGCATGCCCACGCGCACCCACCCAGTAGCCCAGGATAACTTTTAGCTGACTAATGCTTTGACTCTGGGCTATGTGAGTACTGTGGGCTCTGCCTTTGTATTCATTAGGAAAATAGCTGTGGTGGTTCATGTTGCTTCTCCCTCCGCTGCCAAATGCCATTTGGGAAAAGTGAGAAAGCCCAGTCTTCAGGAGTTTGCAGTATAAGCCCACCCTTCTTTGCTTCAAGAGACCGTGGTGCCTCTTCTATGGCTGGGAAAGACAGAAGGGTGTAAGATTTGCCAGCAGTCACCTGACAGCCATAAACATGCCTCCCGGCACACAAGCCAGGCTCTGTGAACCTCCCAGCATGATCAGCACAGGCAACCCTTGTCCGTGGCTGCTCCCTCATGCTGTTCTTTGAAACTAATGGAGACTTGCCTATGGGCAGATCTCCTTCAAAACTGGAGGCCAAGCTGCTTCCAAGCTTACTCGGGAGACCAAAGGTTGAAGAAGGACTAAAATTGTCAGAAATTTCTGAAGTGCTAAAAGCACATTCTGCCCCTTTTATCCTACCAGCTGCAGAGTGCAACTAGGGTAGCAATAAAACAATGTGTGAAAGCCACTGGTCCAAGATCTAAAAACTGCCAAGAAGTTGTGTTGATTGCACTTCTCTTATGTAAAAGCAATTTGGGAACAAACTCGGCATTTCTGCTTACCTGACACTCTTGTAGCATTCACAATCGGATACACCTTCGCTGCTGGCCTTAGCCACGGAGCACTGGTTTTCCTGGCACACAGCACAGTATTTTGCATTTGAAGCTAGTGGAAGAGAACGTGTTTAACTCATTATGAAATGAATACTGAGAGCATCAGAGCATCTCCAATCATAGCTGTAGTCATCTCACAAAGGTTTTCAAGGCATAATAGTCTTCACAGCAATACTATTGATACTTCATCTTTATGGGATTAGGGTGCATTTCCTATTTGTCTCCCTGGTCTTTCATTTTGCTGTATGCCTCCTCTGTGCCTTCTAAATTACTGATGTGATTACCAACAATACAAAAGATTTATCATCTTTTCTTATTTCTATCAATCTCAATACACCCTTAGTGCAAGTTCAGAATATTTCCTTTTCCTGCATGCCTGTAAGAAAGTAAAAAAGAATGGAAAGTTTTTTCCTTTTTGAGTACTAGATAGCAGGCTACGTTTCCTAAAATGTACATATTGGGAGAAACAATTGACAAGAGTGGATCTGAGCTCCCTTTTCTTACTCCTCATTCTGTACATTCTGAAGACTGAGGCTGCTTAGAGTCATGGCACCATCTGTGTGTTTCATGTGGCCTTGTCTCCTGAGTTAGGTCCGACTCTCCTCCACTGGTGATTTGCTCTAGAGCAGTTACCCCCAAATATTATCACAATAGCTGCGAAAACAAGAACCAGGCTGAACTATAGCGGTTCCTTATAATTCATTCCAATATTGGTTTTGTAGTGAATTGTAATGTGCTGCTTTGGGTGCATATCTCCCCCATGCTTTATGGTTTTCCTCCACTTTTCCGGTATGTTGAAAATTTGCAAATGTTCAAAGACTTTTTAACTGGTTTTGATTGTTCGGATTCTAAAACTATTTGAGTGTTTTATACTCGCCTGCAGATGGGAAATGGTTGCAATTTTTCTTTGAACTGTAAATATAAATTGATGTTCCAGAAGATCTTTTATGGACTAAGGCAATTAATGCCTATATTTTCTGGCAGTATCTTAGAGAGTACAGGATTTCTTGTACATCCATGATTCTCTCCACCTGCAGCATGGAAGGGTCCATCGTGCGCCTGCCAGAGATAGTCTCCTTGAAGAAGAAATACAAAGCCTACCTCTACTTGGACGAAGCTCACAGCATCGGTGCAGTGGGCACAACAGGCCGAGGAGTTGTGGAATACTTCGGTATGAGCCCTGACGATGTTGACGTGTTAATGGGAACATTCACAAAGAGCTTTGGCGCAGCTGGAGGATACATAGCTGGCAAAAAGGTAAAAGGAAAACACAAACATTTTAGCATCAAGAGGGGGAATATCTTCTTATTATGTACGATTTCATTATCTTTTCACATAGACTGCTTTGCAGGAGCACTATTCTAAAGTTAGTACTGTTTTTGTCTGGATCCCAAATGCACATCAAACAGTCAGACTTTCTTATTTTTGTCTCAAGTTCATATTACGTAATTTGCTTGAGTTGGGTATTTCTGTGCCACCCTGATGATTGTTGTTTGTCTTGGAAACATTTAGACACATTGTGGTTGGCTAAATATACTCCGCTACATTAATTTGCATGCAGATTGCTTGTTATTTTGTTTCACATTTGTACGCAGTGTGTGGAGCAAGATTGAGAGATTAAAGCCAGTTTCATCCACTGATAATAAAATTCCTAAACAGTTGTGGATTGTCACATTTGCATGTTTTAGGAGGATGGAGAAGAGGGTTACTGAGGGCCTTTTGCAATAGTAAAATCTGTGTCCCCAGTTTCTCTGCATACATTAACAAAACAACCTCTTGCCAACAACAGATGTCAACAAAAAGTAGAGACGAGCTTGCTTTAACTGGGGTTGTAGAAGAAGAGAAAGTATCATCAGCACCATTGTGAAATGTCATTGGTTTTGTTGCTTGACAGAGATATCAAGTGGTTGCTGATTATTTACCCTTTTCATACCCTGCTGAATGTATTACTTAAGTAGTTTGATGAATGAATAAGAAGCCTGTTTGGACAGCCCATATGGCTTTTGTCAGGATAACACTAATAAGGGTATCACTTGAGTAGAAGAAAAAGGGCTATAGGAAAGAATAGAGTAAATATTTCTTACTGTCCTTTTTGGTTTTGCCCCTGGTAATCTTAAAACAGGCTATCATAATATATCAAGAAGCAATTTTTTTTGTTTCTTTTGCTTCCTGAATTTGTATCTGAAGGTTTCACTCTTACGAAAGACAATGTGGCTAACGTAGCTAGAAATTATAGGCAGCCTAGACGTGTGGAATGGTCTAAAGTAACTCATCACCTAATCCTTGGAAGTTTTTAAATTAAACTGGGTCACTCCTTTCCTGCTTGTGTGTATCACTAAGCTTTGCCTCAGGCTTCCAGGCCTCAGGGGCAGCTGCTCACTCAACACACTTAGCACACTTACATTCATTTCTACAGCCAAAAACTCACTGTGGAACTGTTTATTCTGCATCAGAATCCTTTTCAGCTCAATTACAATTACGATATAGCAATGCATAACCTGTAAAAGGTTAGATAAATCCTTATCCTTAGCACTGGCATTACCACATAGACTCATACAGCTTTTTTTGGTTATAATTTGTGTCCCTCTCTTTGGTGTTTTTTTCTGGTGATATTTTTTATCAAAGGCAGTTTTCAGGCAGGCCTTGTTCTTTTCTTGCTAACATGCATTCAACTTTTAGTGTGGTAACTGCTACTCTGATATTCTGCTCTAGAGGGTATATGCTGTCATAAGAATAATGGTCTTAATCAAGCCCTGAATTCCTGAATTGTCCCTGGAATCAGGAGAGTTACTGGTGTTTTAGACAAGCCTACAGTGCATCAATGCTTTTTCTAGGAGGACAGATTGTGCCTCTAGTTGAACAAGGGAATGTTAAAGCAACTATACTGATTCCAACATGACTGTGCCTGCCAAACTGATGGAAAATTTCAGTTGAAAGACACGTATAACCTAATAGCCAAAGGTACATCCCAGTAAGGTTGCTTTTCCTGGGTTCTTGTGGCCTTGTGGCAGAGGAACTATGCTAATGCCATACAGGCTTTGCTTCATTCCCAGACAGGAACTGAGCAGTATTTTAAGTGCAGCTGTTCATTGGTCCTTAAATTATTTTTGGCTCCTTTATAGTAAGTCTCAGCACAGAAGTAAACATCATTCTATTCCAGACTTTTGTTTCAGCTGTAATTGCCCCACTTCTACAGTAAAGTATTTGCACCTGCCAATGTTTCTTCAGGCCATGTATTAACAGTAGCAGCCAAGAAAGCAAACCAATAAGTGGTGAAAAGCCCTCTTCCTTTTGCATGTTCTCGCTCCTGCAGTAGTTAAGAGGGAGCTCTGCTGTTGGCCAGCTCAAAGCTCATTCACGCTTTGTTTTGCTTGTGTAAGGAACTTGTGGACTTTTTACGAACTCATTCTCACAGTGCTGTGTACGCCACGTCTATGTGTCCACCTGTAGCAGAGCAAATCATCAGGGCAATGAAATGCCTCATGGGACTAGATGGGACAACACAAGGTAAGACATCTTCTTTAACTTCGCTTATTACAATTATTACCAGAGCATCTGCCGTGTACAGGTGCACGCAGAATGTCACCCAGCAGCAAAGTATTATGGTCATGCAGTGCAAAGCAAATAAATCTTCCTGTAAAATTATTACCCAAATCATCATCCTTCTAAATACTCTCAGCTCTATTTCTTTTTACACACTTATCCACATGCAGCAAGGCTTGGAAATACCCTGAAATTCTGGCTCCGCTGTTGTCACTCCACTCTGCTTTGCAGCAACAAATGGAATTATAGGAATTGCCCTTTGAGTAGATTGTCTGACTTCATAGGAGAGGTTCATAAGGACATGCCCTCATTTATGGGCTAGATGCTGTCAGTTCAGCTTCTTTGTGAGTGCGAACCTGCAAAATGACATGTAACTCGAACACGGTGCAGAATTTCAAAACAGGTATTGTATGTTAAATAATAGTATGAGAAGATGATTATAATAATTCCTACCTCACACAGGCATTAATTATGGTGTCCTGAACCTAGTTTTGAAGTACATTTTGTCCCAGAAGAAATGACTACTTGGTGCCTTTATGAAAAGTTAGGTTTGTTTATATTTTTTCCCCTGAAGTTGCAGATAACATCCAATCCTCTGTATAACATGCTTTCTATGCAGCAAGCAACAGAACGATTGTGGGACATATCTGTCTGCTACTGTTTCAAAGTAATACTGATGTATGTATTCAACGTTGTAGGACTTAAATCCCAACTCAGAGGAAAGCTGGTAGGTTTTGATTTTGTGCAGTTTTTGTCAGGAATTCCTGAGAATCATGTTAGTGTGTAACGTGCAGTTGAAGATACAGGTTCTGCTTTGAATTGTGATCTCTTTTATAACGGTCCAGCAGCCCTGTGCTGTGCTGTTTTCTCTTACCTTGTGTAGAACCTGTATTAGTTTTTCCTGATAGATATGACAGGGGTAAGGTGGGAATGGGAAAGAAAAAGCGTGTATGAGAGCAGGTAAGGTACTGCTCTGCACTATTCTGCTCCAGTTCCCTAGAGGGCAGTTTCTAACCATGCTAGACACGAGGCTATTAAGATGTTTATCGCAGCCCTTCAACGAGGCCAGAATTTATCAGACCACAGTGTACAAAAGCAGGGATAGAGAACCCAGTCCCAGTGCCAAATTCTGCTGAGCACGGTACCGAAGTGCAGCAAAACTCCGGAGCAATGTGTAGACAACGAGGAAACGATGCTTTTGTCATTGTGGCAGAGAAGTCGGAGTGTTAACAACTGTTTCCAGCTTGAGATTTGAAAGGTCAGGGTTGGGTATGCTGATGCCTGCATCCTGTTCAATACCAGAGACCAGCTCTGACATGTCTCTTGTGCCGTGGGGACCGTGCTGCTGCTCTCCACGCTAGCCATCGGGCAGGCTTGCCGTCAGAGGGCGGCCTGACGCTGAGCCTCCCCAAGCCCCGCGCTCCTCGCGCGCTCAAGATGCTGCCTGACACGCCAAGCATTTCCAAACCTTCCAAGCCTCTTAAAAATGATCTTCAGCTAGCGTGATTCTGCAGGCAGTTCAGAGCAGGCTAATAGGAGAGCTTGGTTCAAGACGGAGTCTTTTAAGATGTGCGTGTCTGTCGTAGGGCGAAGAGTTTGCAGCAGTTTCTCCTCCAGAACCAGTGTTGTTTAATGGCACGATGTTTGTATTTCTGCACAAAACAAGTCTTCCGCCGATCCTTTATTAATTAAAATAGTGTTCTGTCACTCTTTTTAAATTTTCCATGTAATATGAAATGCAAATGAATAGAAAAACAAATGAATAAACCATATAGCACAACTTAGAGTATCGCAAAAAGGCTGGCAAACTGGCTGTGATGTGTAAAAATGTTTCTTGTCCTTCTGAGCCAGACTCATTATTTTAGTCTATTGGTTTTTCTTTCATGTGGGCCTCCCTTCATTAGGCTGTCTTGTGACTACAAAAAAAAAAATCAAAAAAACACACAACCCAAAACGCAGGAAAAAATGTTATGCTGGACCACATTACAATGCTGCTTTGGCATCAGAGAGAGGAAGGTGGTGGCTTAGAAAGGAGGGGAGAACAGAAGGGAGAAAGCACTGTCTCTTCTTAGATATTTCTGTTTCCAAGGGCAACAACGGTCTTGGCTGAGTTCTTTCAGTTTGCTGTCATAGAAAATGTTGAATCCTGCATGTGAGCCATCCTTGTGAGAGCACGAGCTGTGTAGCAGAGGGACCTGGCAGAGCAGTTTCGGGCAAACCAGAGTCGCCACAGGGTGGTATGGACCCTTTGGTCTCTGGAAGCCTGTTGAATCGATAAAAGGAGTTTATTCTGCAATTTATTTCACATGGCATTCCCTTCCTGCAGGATGATTTTGGAGAATCATCTATCAGGAGATATTCACCAATAGCTTGTTCTCCAGAGGGCATTTCTGTAGGGGAAGGGAGACTTGCAAAAAATACTGGGAATGTTTTGGTAAAGAATTAAATTAGAGTTTACTAAAAAGTTCCATGTTAACTAGAGGTTGTTTCTTGAAAAGAGTATAAAGTAATGGGATGAGAAATGTGTTAACCCAGCTTGTTCTTACATCTGAACTTCATGACTGGTAGATTTCTGGTATGACTAGGTAGATTAATAGAAAATGAAGAGCAGGTAGACTCATCTGGTCATTTAAATTGCTGCTCTGAAACCTCTTTATTCTATGTTTTTTAACACTTCACACAGTTGTCTTTTATATTTTCCCAGATACTATGCCTTTACATTGCCTTCAATTGATTAGTTATTCTCCACTAATCTGTTAAGCAGCTGATCTAGAAAAGAGTAGCATAGGTGGATTTATATAGGGGGTAATGGCAGACGCCAAAAATTCAGCAATACTTCTTGTAGGTTTTTTTTTCTGGTGTGTGTCCAAATGATTGATGTCCCATATTTTTTTCTTTTATTTTCAATTAGTAAGAATATGGTTGTTTGGAAAAGGAATCAGCTGTGTGTTTCCAGAACAGGATCATTATATTGCAGGAAGTGACTAGATGTACATGGACACAGAGGGTACAACTTAATTACAAGGAAGGAACAGGTTAGCACTTTAAAAATAATTCTGTGAAACCTAAACTGTTTAGCTGGAAATTATCCATACCAGCTCTGTTTCAGGCTTCTTCTTTTTTTCTTTCTTTTTTTTTTTTTTTTCATCAACAAAAGAGGTTCAGTCCTTTCTCAGAAGACGGCTACTTATACTTAGGGGGGGATGACAACCTAGAAAAATAAGAAGGGTGGACACGACTTTTCAAAACCTCATTTTCTCCTGAAGTTCTTCAGTTTCTCTAGGCTTTGGGATGAAGGCTTGGACTGTGATAGGCAAGTTTATCATTTTTGCCATGTCTATGAAATACCATCTGAGTCTTGTTGTTCAAGTCTCTCAAATATCTCTACTTGAAATGAACAGTGACACATCTCAAGATCCACTGGGTGAAGGACAATCTTCCAGCTCAGTTTGGGGGCCTGAACAGAGCATCCCACACCTGGCTCCTGGGCAGAGGACTGGGGCCCTGAGCACCTACGTCCATCCTGCACTGCCAGGCACTTAGGGAGGTGAGCCAGGAAGATTAAAGGAAGAAGAGATTCTGACAAGCAAAGGAGACACAAGAGGGAACAGATAACAAGTAGGTGATAAGGATGGAGACTAGGACCAAAATGAGATGCAGAGAAGACAGGTGAGAATGAACAAAAAGGGTCTGGTCTGGGGAAGGAGAGGAAGAAGGACAGATGTGTCTGCAAGAAACTATAGCAAACACACAACCCTCCAAACCAATGCTGGTGCCTCAGACACTCCTTGTTCTTCTCTGGGCAGCAAACTGCCGTGGAAGTATGCTAGCAAGAGGTGTGTTCACCTTCCTTTGCAGCAGGAAACTCCAGTTTGGGTGGGGAAGTTCTCATTCTAAAAGCCTTGCATAAGTGAAAGATCAGAGAAGACATGGTACCTGTCATAGAAATCATCTATAAATATGTAGGTATGTCCCATATCAACATTTGTAATAGTTGAGACATTAATGTCATGATAATGTGACTGGGAAGATACTGCAGAGCCCATAGTCAGCTATTACAGTTTCCTTGCCATGTTTTCTGCTGTGACTCGAGAACATGACACACAAGAAACGCTGAACTAGGAGAAAATAGTAGTTCCCTCAAAACTGATACACGTAGTTGTTCTTGTCTGGGTAGGTTGGGGTCACTGACCAAATCCTTTTTTTCTTGAGTGGCTTGTATAGGAAAGGTCAGAGAATGACAACAAATATATTTCCATTTTCATGTAAAATCATATTTTTAGTAGAGTAGAAGTCCTAGCACCTTTCAGTACAGGACAGTCTGAAAATCCACAGCTTGTACAACAAGACACATTTATTCTTGGTAACATAATGTCATAGATACATCATAGTTCCTATAATAGAGTTGTTCAAAAGCATATGAACTTCTGGCAGCTGTATTTCCTTTAGTAATGTCATAACAGCAAGTTCCACAGTTCAGATCATATAGACTATAAAAAAAAAAATCATTTTATCCCTTTTAAGCCTTTGTGGCCTTTTCATCTCAGATGTGTCTCTCCTCATTTATTAGGAGATATGGGAAGCAGAAGTTCCCATGGAATTTACTCTTTATAATTCATAATATAGATATTCTTTATATGTTCTTCCCGTGGCTTCTCACTGCACCACTGGAGATACCTCAGGAAACTCAGCAGCTGCAGGAGTGGTTTTATCCCCATGATGAGACTGCAGTTGACTCAGAGTGTTTGGACCCTGTGCAAATTTTCAAGTACGCTTACTTGCATGCAACACAGCCCCTCCAGCTGTGACCTTGGACCTTTTCTTTTTTCCCTTTTCTGCCTGAGAATACCAAAAGCATATTTTTACACTAGGTAAAAAACAGAACCACTAGACAGACAGAATTAAGACTTCTAGAAAATCTAAAGCAATTTTCTTGATGACTAATAATATATTATAACGGTGTAAAAAGCAAATCCCAGCATTTGCAAAGGCATACTTCTTCTGTTTAATGCATGGCAAACAATAATTCACCAGCAGCAATAGGCATTTTTCATATGTTTTTATGGGATGCTGAAAAATTTAAAACCCTGTCCTCAGCAATCTACTGTTCTTGTTATGTTAAAAGATAATTTTTAAGGTGGTTTCGATAGAAAGTGTTTCTTCACAATGGTAATTTATTTTGCCGTTTGTGCTGATCGGTTTATCTCCTTGCAACTACTAGTTTTCATTTTTGGTTTTTGGCAGACTTCGAGTTCCTTGCATTTGGGCTCATTTGGATTGCAAGAAGCTGCAGAATGATGCTTTCTGTTTTGGCTTGGCATTAAAAAGATCTGTTTTTAAAAAGTTCCTTTTTAAAACATTTCCGTCTGCCTTAGATTTTTGTATAACTGGAGGACCAGCTTCTTCAAATATTCAGTTTCCAACATTTTCCACTGCTATCTGTGCTCAGCAATCTTTTCAAAACATTAGCTTTGCCTCTAGGGTCCTCTGTAAATCCAAAAACCTTAGTTTCACATCTCTACAACCTGGCATAAACCAGCCCTGGTGACAAGAAGGGCAGTCTTGCCCTCCTTTTTGCCTTTCACCCCCTGCCTACACCCTTATTCGTGCCCCTTTTCCTCCTGCCAGCATTAGCATTTGTGCAGCCATGCAATGAACTGAATCAGAGAACTGATCTAGCTGAAAAATAGCCGACCCTCCCAGAAATAGTTAGCCTACAGCCAAACTGGTTCCCTGAGCCAATCTACCACGTGGCTACATGAATCCTGGTGCCAGGACTCGAGCAGCTGGAGCAGAGAGGAACGATCCCTTTTCCAGCAAAATAAACCTGTGCCAGACTGAACCGATCATAAAACTACAGCTCTAAGCTTTAATACTGTAAGTTACATAGTGACAGACCCCTTGAACCTGCTTAAAACTGCTTACGGAATCAGTCGTACTAAAGTACCGCTTTTTATTGCTCCCTCTCAAGTTCTCATTTTGTTGCTTCACTCCGAGATGATTGCTTCTCTCCCGTCCTCATCAAGCAGAATGCTTGAACCCTGGCTTAAAATTAAATAAATTAATATTCACAATAAGTATGAGCTTACATTTAAAGTGCTTAAGTGAATTTATTCCCTGTTTGCCCAGCATTGGCCCCATGACTAGAGCTCCCTGTCACTGTGATGGTGAAGGTGCTAATAGTGATAATGTGAAGTCACAATTATTGTCCAAGCTGAACATCACAGATGCTCTCCCAGTTGTGGATGGTGAAACAGAGCTAAACTCTGCCATCTTCACCCAAAATGAGTAAGACACCCTGTTCCAGTGGAGCCACCTGCCATGCAGTCCACCTCCTAAAGGAAGGCAGTTGTATCCATGGAGGGTCAGTTGAACAGAACAAGCAGGGCTTTGGAATAATGGTGTTTGCAGTGATTTGCAAGAGCTCTGAGGATTGGCAAAATTCTACCTGATATGGTCATTTTTCCCATATTCAAAGTTAAACGTGTGCGGTAGTCCTCCAGCAGATCCTGCCCATAGATGGGTGTCCTCTGTATTCACCAAAAATCATGAACTTTTGGCA
Source organism: Eurypyga helias (assembly GCF_000690775.1). Lineage (NCBI taxonomy): Eukaryota > Metazoa > Chordata > Aves > Eurypygiformes > Eurypygidae > Eurypyga > Eurypyga helias. Next base: position 45,785 of record NW_010226301.1, read on the forward strand.
GGGGAGGGGTGTGATCAGACTTGGGCATCACTCGGAGGCTGTACTCCAGCCAAGCAAGCTACGTGTTGCTCCAGGGAGATGAGCGGGTAGATTGTTCCTGGAGAGGGTGGTGAGGCACTGGCACAGGTTGCCCAGAGAAGCTGTGGATGGCCCATCCCTGGAAGTGTCCAAGGCCAGGCTGGATGAGGCTTGGAGCAACCTGGTCTAGTGGAAGGTGTCCCTGCCCATGGCAGGGGGTTTGGAACTAGATGGTCTTTAAGGTCCTTTCCAACCCAAACCATTCTAGGATTCTGTGAGTCACCCTTTAAGGTGTCTTTGCTGCTGGGATAGAGCGTGAGGATCCCTCCTCCGTTCCAGAGGCTGCTTACTGCTGCCCGAGGAATCCAGCACTGTTACCGGCCTGAGGAGCACAAAGGAGAGAGAAGCGCCTTTCCTGACAGCATTTAGGTCACGGGCATTTCAGAAACACCTAATGTGATACAGATGGAGCACGTTGTGCACTGGCTGGCTTTCAGCAGGGGAGGCTGACAGGTTTGGTGATTAATCACCTGTGCTGGCAGTTAATAAGGCTCAGCCAAGGGTGGGTGCTCTGTCCCCGCTTTTGTGCAGGACACTGACTGCTTACATTATATATCTGAATGTAGACAAGGTGCTGGGTAGGCAGAGCTGACTCGTTCAAGAAATAAGGTAAAAACAACAGAATTTCTACAATTTTTCTCCTTTCTGCTTCAGCTGCAATTGCCACTTTTTCTTCCCTTCATCTGCTCTGGAAAGTGTTTTGCAGCAGTTCACATTCAAAATTGGACTGACTAAATAGTCCTTAAGGGCTTATTTAGCAGCTGAATTAAGTTGAAATTAATAGGTTTCTAGTTGGCATTAGACTCTAGAAGAAAATGTCTTCACTTCTCCCCCAGTTCATTGCAAACTTACTTTTTTACACAGATTCTTTTATCTGAGAACATATTTCCTTTAGGCACCCCAGTTTTATAGCATTCTATTTGTGATTTAATGCACATGGAGGTACATGTGTGTTACTCTTATAATGGAACTAGAGGAAAAAAAATAAAATCTGTCCATCTGCAACAGTTTAGTGGGGAAGAGCTATTGTTTTCCAAATTTTTTTTTTTCAGCCTATGAAAGTTTGCTTATTACTATCTAGTTGTTAGTAGACAAGGGCAGGCAGTAGACTTTTCTATCCAACGAACACATATTGAAGAGACACGCTAACAGCAGTATGTTAAAGTTTGATTGTGTAACTAATGATTTAGAAAGACCCTATGAAACAACAGCTGGGGAAGATTAAAGCAGGTGGATTTGTATCTTGAAGAGTCCACTGCGTGCCAAAGAAAAAAGTACAGCATTTGGACTATCTTTCCTGGCATGGGTTCAGGGAAAAAAGCTCTCCTTCAATTAAAACACACCTGAGGTCTTGATATGAAAGGCTACAGGTTGCTTATTCCTGTTTTCAACACACTGAGTCAGAATTTCCAAGGGTAGAAGCCTACAAGAAGAGTTCAAAGGTAGAAAGCTTGTGCAGGAATTGAACGAATCCAGCTTCTCTTTATTAAAAGCTTGCAGGAGTGAAAAGCAGACATCTCTGGAAGAGGAAAACAAACTTTTGTTTCAGAGCTGAAAGTTTTACTGCCTCTTGCGCTGCCAGGATAAGGTCCCCAGTTGGCATAAATAGCGAAGCTCTGTTGAAGCACGTGGAGCTCTGCCAGGTAACACCTGCCTGAGATCAGGCCCCCAGATGTGTAGTCAGGATGCCTTCCTGCTGTCAAAATCCAGAGCAGCTCTTCTCTGAAAGCAGTTCTGAAGCCATAGCCTGGCATATGGCAAAGCGTCTACCAAGTCTGTTACTCCAACTGGCTCTCTTAAAAAGCTTTTTGTTTCAAAGATGTTATGAGAAAGCCAGTATCTTTTATCATTTTTCTCTCTCTTGCCTTCTCTTTATATTTTTCCTTAAACTGAACCATAGTAATTTTGAGCCACAAAGCATTCTATAAGCCTGCAGAAATTGATGAGCTAAAACTGGCAATATGCAATAATGCGTGTGAAATAAAAATACAATCAGCATTTTTCCCAGAATTACCAACAACTTAGGACTTTGAAGTAAACCCAATATTTTTAAAGCAGTGCAACAAATAAACTATAAACTTGCCAGCAGTAGGTGGATTGCAGACGCGGTAAATCTGTTTTCGTTGTACCGTCCAGGTAATTAATCCGGTATTTCAACAAAATCCCAGTAAACTGGCAGTGTATCACTATATGTTCCAAGTGGCATGAAGATAACTTGTGAAATTTAAGAATCCTTAATTGTTCAGTTTTCTCTTTTTCTGTCCATTCTTAATTCAGCTAATAACAGGCTGTAGAGCTCTTAAAAAGGTCATATTCAACATCACCTGAAAAGTCTGGAGCATTAGCGGCCTTAGTTTTACTTATCTAAGGGTCAATTTTTCCTGTTCAGGCTGTTTTCCCCAAACATATGCTGTGTTGTGTTTCACATGTTTTATGAAATATAAAACATGGATATTCTGCGTGCTATGCTGTAAGCTATTTGCATAGACTGTAAATCCTCAAGGATTTTGCAAACTAAGAGTTTTTGGACAAATACATTTACTGTCTATGGACCTAATCCTATAATTATTGCCGTACAGGTAAGTTCTTACACTCAAATCGATGCAGCAATGTTGTTTTAGCTGAAGAGTCTGACTGTAGATTTTCACTCAGTAAATAATAAGGATGCAAGATCACAGCCTCAAGAATCAAAGAAAATAGTTTATAAATGCGGTATCTTTGGCTAAACATACCACAGTGAATTTGGACTAAGATCTGATTCTAAACTGAATTCATCACTCTTAGGGTGATCTAATCTGTAGCGTGGGGGAAAAATTGGGCCAATGAGACAAAGATAAACATTTTGCCCAGATCTGCCTCCTTATCTGACATTGTAAGGTCCCATAAAGCAACAAAAAAAGAGCATTGAAATACAGATTTATAAACTTTAAGGTCTTTATTGGTCTTATCGTGACAGCATATAAGATGGCTGTGTATATGATGTGTGTATGTGGTCTTTGACCACAAAACTGAACATGAGAAAGGAAAGTGTTGACACTTGGTAAAGAAATAGGTTCCTCCCAGCCACCCACCCACAAATACAGTGTGTGTAGCAATCGGCTCCTAATGTGCTTTTTTTCCCTCCAGATATATGTGAGTGCTCTGATCTTTTATTTGGCCTTTTAGTGCCTCCCTACAAATGACATTACTATTCTGGGATGTTGCTAAAACATTAAAGTGGCTCTTTTGCATCAGCCCTGGCTGTCTTGAAATGAGTTCCATAGGGAGTCTTGAAAGGGAATCTGTCCCATCACAAAGTGGTTGTGGATATAGATTTAGCAAGAGAAGATTGGAAAAGAAAGAGGTGCTCGACTTTTGGGGTGGTTACCTGAAACTCCTCTTTCAGCTGGATTCCCCCTCTTGCTTTGGAGTCTAAATTTCCAGTACCTAAATTAAGCAGAGACAAACCAATCAACTCTGGGCCATGGACATATGGTTTGATAAATACCGAGCAGCCTGGAATCTTGCATGGCTGACACTTTGTTTCCAGCTTTGTGGTAAACAGCTGAATAGAAAGGACAAGGCACCAAGTCCTACACTGCACTCGCCAAGTACATCTGCATTTATGAAAACTTTCCCTAATTGAAAATCTAGTAGTTTCAAATGCTGTAGACTGAGAGTTTGGAAACCAGCTCAGGGGCTGCTAAGACAGCAATAAGCAGCAGTGGTTTTGAGCCCCCAGTTCAGGCTACGCCCCCACCCTCCTCTTTGTAATTCGGGCACTTGGGAGGTGCTAATAACATCTTTACAAATTCTAAGAAGGGAAAACTTTCTCTCTTTAGACTTCAGACACATTATTCTGCGGTTCTTCTCCAACTCCTTTTCCTTGCCATCTCCCCTGCCCCCACTTCTCCTCCTCCTCCTTCCCAGTATTTCCTCCTGGTTCTTTGAGATCTACTACACCAAAAATATTTTTGGAAATACCACAGACTATTGTTTTTATTAGTGACTGGAAAGCTTTGTAGTAGGACGCTTTTGTGTTTCATTTGTTTTCCTTGCTCTGGCACAGCTGTTTCTGTTTTAGCAGCATTAGAGAGATGGTTAAACTATTTGTGGCCTTTTCTAACCCAGCAGATCTCTTCCACGGAATGCTTCAAACTGAGTGACCGAAACTGTAACTAACAGGTTGTCTGTGTGGGCAGTTTTGTGCATAAAGTTACAATGCATTGGTTTTATGAGATCTTTTAATTTGTTCAGCAAAACACTGATTGCTGTGAAGCAAGTCCCAGTTTCCCTATAAATTTCCCCGCCAGAACATTGACAGAACCTTGACTCGGGAAGATACAGAACAGATGAAGCAGTAGATCTTGTTCAAACCTCGGAAATTATTAACGGAAAAGAAGTTTTACGTAGGTGTGGTGATCCCCACCTTAGCCAAGAGGGAATAGGAAGAAAAGCCACAGCAGTCGGTGGGGCAGAATGTGGTCTGAGAACAAACCTGCTGAAGGTGGTATGTAGCAGCTACAAATGTCTAGCTGGCCACTGTGGTTACAAGGAGGAAGATGGGAAATTAGGCAACAGGCATCCAGTCAGAGAAGGGTGACAGCAGAGAGTAGTAAATCAAGAATGAAGCAAACGAAAAGTGAAGTAAAATGAAAAAGTAAATGGAGAGTGAAAATGTAATACGTCTGTGCAAAAGCACCTTAAAAACAAACGGGAAAAGAGGAAATGAGTTGTATTGGGGGCTTCAGTGTTCACGCCTGGTGACATAATGTGATATTGGAAGTATGGGCTGATGAATGGCAGGAAAAGGAAAGATATGTGTATAGCTGAGCTGTGTCCTGCTTTATCCCCCTCTTCCCATGTGTTCCCACTGCCTCTGCTGGGCAGGCACAAGCAGCTGCACAGCGATTTAAGTTTAGAGGGTCGATCCGTTTGACATTGGTTTGGCAGTTTTCTTTCTGGCGAGGTCAGGAACGTGACGGACTGGGCTTGATTCGGTGTGTGGCTGTGTGAACCTAGGACTGGTACTGGGGAGGCGGTGAGAAAGAGCAGCTTGTAGGGACAGGGCAGGCAGCATCATCCCTGTCAGCACCTTGCAGCATTGGAAGAGCAGCGTATGTATCAGCCCGCTGCCCACCTATGATGCAGGTAGAGCAGGGAAAGGGCATACTGCATCTCCTACCTGCAGTAACGGTGAGCGTGGCTCTTCCCATTTGTGTGCAGTGGCCAAGGAAGCAACTGCACTTGTCAGAAATCACCGTCTTAGTGACACTGCAAAACAAAAGGCTGAGCGACTTTCCAAGCACGTTTTTTCTCTGCCTTTTCTGTCTTCCCCCCTTCATTAAAAATAATTGTTTTCAACTCTCCTGTCAGTTTTGCTGGGGGACACGTCAGTGGATTCATGACTGAATGAGGCCAGGGACAATGCAGAGAACAAAACCTGTGCCTGAAAGTCTTGAATGACTAAACTCTGCTGTCAGATGAAGATATTGAGGTAATAATAGGAAGATACGAGGACAGAGAAACTAAGCAGGACTCAGCAAGGGATTATGTATCTAGATGCATATTAGAGTAACTGGAGACTTGCTTCATGTTGGTAAGAAACTGTAGAAGATCAGACCTTGTATAATGCAGTTTATCCCGTGCTTTTCCTCTGTCTAAAAAATCGCAACAAAAGCATCAGTTTGAGCTGACATAAAATGCAGTATTTTCTACTTCAAGCTTTATTACAGTCGCAGAATAAAAATTTAAACAAAACAAAGAAAAAAACCCCCAAACCACCATGAAACGTGTACGTACAGGACTAGCTAAGATATAAGAATATAATTCCCTGTGGAATATTGTTAATGAGAAAAGATATGCATATACCAACTTCTGTAGCATCTGTAGACAATAGTTGTTTCCCTTTCTAGTGGATTATGTTGAGGAAGAACATACGCTACTTACATGTCTTGTATCCACAGAGACACCTAACTGCTTTCTGGGTGTGGGTCATTCAGTAGGCTTTATTCAGCGCAATACAGTAAAAGGAATTGTTCACCTATGTATTCCAAGAAGACATAGTGCTTCTGCCGGTGGGAATCCACCTCACAAGTACAGGAATATCTGTCGTCTGTCCTACAATGCTGTAACAATCAACATAGTTACGTTTAGCTCATCCCATGTTTTTCTGAATCAAATAGCAACACAGACATTTCAGACAAACCTTTTGGTACTGTTACCCACAGCACTGTTTGTCGCCTCTTACTAGACTCCGTTTATGTTCTTTGCGCTGACTGTTCTCCTGGCTGACTCATTTCAGGGCTCCAAAGAGTACGCCAGCTGGGGAAGAACACAAGATACTTCAGACGAAGACTTCATGAAATGGGCTTCATCATTTATGGCAATGATGATTCTCCTGTTGTCCCCTTACTCCTGTATATGCCTGGTAAGATAGGGTAAGTACTGAGAAAAACCTGTGGCAAAACAAACACTATCCAAGTTCGTATGTTATTTGGTATACACTGTGAAAACTGGAGTTATGTGTGGTAGGTGCTTTGCAAGGGAAGCATATGCTGTTAGGTGAATTCATCGTTTAGTTATGTTCTGGTTTAAATTTGGCCCTAGACTTAATTTTGAGCTATTCCAGTATTCAGGATTTTCAGAATTTCTTTCATGCTTTTTTATCTTGCTCTGGATTAATACTTTTGATAGTGTTTTGAATTTGAATTTTTTTTTTAATTTGTAATCATTAGAAGAGACATATTGCCTTTGGCATATGAATTTCTTTGGATCGATCATCCTTTTCCCTATCTGATCTCTGAACGGTCTTTGCATGTTTTACCATTCAGTACCTATCAACCAGCACTTGTGCACTGACTTGGAAACGCAGACCAGACGTCAGTAGTAGCATAACGTAAGGCATGAGCTGTAGGGATATTTGCAAGTCGCTTAGAGTGGCTATGTGCTCGGGGTCTAGTACATACCACACAGGAGGTTCCTTAAATGGCAGAGTAATTGTGAGAGCAAAGAAACCATCACACAGATTGTTTTACTCCTGTTGATGTGCAGTAACCCAGCTCTCACACCTTCCAGAAGCCCAACTTCTCCCACGCACAGGGACTGTGAATGTCCACACATTTTGATTTGCACTCGGAGCCTTTCATTGACATAAATAAATCATGTTTATTCCACAGTGTTCTCTCTGCCATCACACTTCTAGCATTTGACACCCACTTGGCTTTGTGGGCTGTTAGCATCAAAGAATCTCAGTCCTACTGGTAAAATTCTGGTTTTTATTGAATTCAATGGGAATATCACCATCCACTTCAATTGAAGACAGGATTTTACCCATTGTTTTATTATACTTGAATGTTTTCTCTCTGTGGTCATTCTATTGGAGATAATTTACTCTTATTTTTCTTCTTCTTCTCTCCTTAGGGCTTTTGCAAGACGCATGTTAGAAAAAAATATCGGGGTGGTTGTGGTTGGGTTTCCAGCTACTCCTATCACAGAATCCCGGGCTCGGTTTTGTGTGTCAGCTGCACATACACGGGAGATGTTAGACACGGTAAGCACAGCAGATGTCCTCCTGAAATTAACTTCAGGTGCGAAGGAGGTTGGGAGGAGCGGTGTGTCTGTTACTTTGAATCTCAATAATTCACTTTTGCATTTGTTTTTCTGGCCTTGTCACTTGATCTTTAAAGGCATTTTAGCTTCATATATTTTATTTTTTTTAAATAAATTATGGGACAGTTAACTTGCTATGTTCTTCTATTTCTAATAGTGACCAAATCTGCCATAACTAATAAAGACCTACATGAAGAGCACAGCAAGAAAAAAGTTAAATGCTAGGTCAAAACTATCAGAATAGGAAACCTGAAACAGTATGGAAATAATTGAAATTCAAGTTTTCCATACCCTTATTTTCATTCCATATTTCCACGTGTTTCTTGCATTGCAGAAGTATATGAAACAGCCTTGGGGGGAGGAGGGGGTGTGCGGTACAGGTGGAAATTGCAAACAGTATTTGGAACTGCCCGAACCTAATGAAGTTTAATCGGTGCTGTCTGGCCTCTCTCAGTTTTGTATCTTTCTCTGATATCAGAAATAGTTGGGAGTATGTTGAGACTTCCATCGTAAAGCTCCATTCCAGCACAGTCAGAAACGTGTTTAAAATAAACTCTTCTAAATTTTCCATCCCCCTTTTCTTGCCGAAGGTGTTTTTGGCCTGTCTTGTTCTTTCAGTCTTAGAATAAGCCAACTTAGAGGCATGAAACATAGAGGCTTAACAGAAAATTTGAGGCTTTGTTTTTCCTCTCTTTGCACAAGTATGATGGTCAAAGAAAAAAAACCCGTGAACATGGAAGGCATTTAAGTTAAAGATGCCACTCCTTCGTGCAGACAAGAATCTCTGCCTGCGGAGAGACCCTGGCTCTCCATTTGCATCCTGAGATTCATGTGGAGCTTGAGGCTGACTGACCAGCTCCCATGCCAGTGTAGACCCCTCTCAAACAACATCGAAAAATCTGCCTTGCATGTGTGCAGTGTAAAATTCCTTCTGCTCTTAAAGGTGCAGGAGTTACTAACAAGGTATAATCCCGTAAGGATAAAATCACACAGAACAGAGCGTAGCTACGTACCTGTGCTGATCATTGTCAGCTTTTGCCGTTTGACTGTGTAGGTCTTGGCTTATGTAACTAGGAACAGGCGATGAAACTGATCTGAAGATTGATACCTTGAAGTAGCTGCTTTGATTTTCTTCTTCTCCCTCCACCCCATAATGTCATCCCATTACATTTTTGGGTCACCATTGCATGTTCACTTTCTGCTACCTGCACATTGCTGCTTCCCGCTCCTAGTGAAGGGCTGAATCCCTCCCCAGCCATCCTTGTTGGACATGCTGTATTTTTGCTTTTGAAAGTGGAATCATTGTCGGAATACTTGTGGCATTCTTTAAATGTCCTTACAGTATGGGGGAATGGAAATGCCCTGGGTTTAATTACTTGCAGATGGAAAGTTTTTAGGACAAACACTTTTGTGAACATGCCTAAACCCAGGGTAACAACAGGTAACAAGCACAATGAAAACCTCTCCCTTCGGCAAAATTTGTTTTGAACCTCAGCCTGGAACTGAAAGGAGAAAAGATCCATGAAAGGGCAAGCTCCCAAGAATAACTTCCTTAATGACCTTGAAGCTATCTCTCTGCATAAACCATTACTAAATTACTCCTTTCTGTTCTTGAGCTCATTTTAGTAGCTTAACAGAAACAGGCTCAAAATCAAAATTGTTGCTTTCTCCTTTGATGCCAAAAGGTTGGCTGTTCCTGAATGTGGGTTAGATTCTGCAAAACACTGAGCTGCTTCTCTGTGGTATAGAGTTCCCTGGCTACTTTTTGAACCTACTGAGAGCTGAGGATGCAGCTCAGCAAATTGTATAACAATATCAATGCATTATTAATTATGGCGGTGATATTAATACAAGAAGATAATGGAATGCACTAAAAATATCTTCAACTATTCAGACTACGATAACTCTGAATCAGCACTATGGGCTGAGTCCCATCTAAAAAAGTGCAGTGGCAAGTCCAGTCTTTGGGACCTATAGGGAAATATTGAAGGTATTGCCTTACACATCCCTTTGGCACAAGCAAAGATTACTTTTTATCTGGATTATTATCTCCCTGTTCTTTTAGATAAAGGTAATTATTTTTAATCTGGGATCAATTAATGTACTTACTAATAAACCATAACCTACTAAAGGAAGACATTCTGTTCTTGTAGATGCTATTGTACATCTATGACTGCACTGACGTTCACTACAGAAGAATGAAAGCAAAATTTGCCCATTTACCCTTTAAACTTTCTTTAATTGATGTGTTTATGATCTTGTTCTGCTGTTAACATAGAGGTTGCTAGAATTTAATTTCTTTTGCAAGAGAATTGACACAGTGTAATGGTCTTACAGGTTTTGAATGCTCTGGATGAATTGGGTGATTTTCTACATCTGAAATATTCCCGGTATTCCAAGTCATCTCATCCTGAACTCTATGAAGAAACTAGGTTTGAACTTGAAGACTAAGTTTTCCACCCATGAAGAGAACTTTATGATGCTATGAAAGGGGGGAAAACCCGAAAACTAAAAAATAAGAATGCATTTCTTCCCTTCTCAGGACAATTTTTGTTTCTCAGTTAATTGAAAAGAGGGGAAGCTCGGGTGTCGCATTTTATTGTATCAAATTTCTGTGTTCAAGAGACTGAAATATTGATACAGATTTGCCTTCCCAGGAGATCTGTCCTTCTTACGGTATTTTTGATGCAGAATGAATGCATCCATTGATCAAGTTGCTACTGTACAGCTTTTGTTATGGCCCCTTTTTATGAAGAGGCTTCAGATAGTCGTAATTGTGACTGAAATAATAAAGTTTAAAAACTGGATGTATTCCAATGTAGTATGGTAATATAGCTGAGCTTCATCAGTGAGATTGACTTTTATCTGTTAAATCAAGACATTGGTGTGGACTGCTAGGGAGGAGTGAGCAAAAGTAACCTCTAACTAAGTTGCCCCATCATGCAATCGTCCAAGGACAGAAAATGTTAAAAGGCAGCTAATGCTGAGAACAAGAAGAGTATCCTGATCAGATCATATATTTCTGACAGCAGATTATGGGAAAGGGGAAATGCCTTCTCCCCTCCATGGACCCTTTCTCAGACGCTTAAATATAAACCACATAATGTACAAAAATTTGGGATTAGACATAAACAGAAATGCTTTTCTGCTAACACATTTGACCTACAGCCTTTCATATCTTATCACAATGCAAGTTCTTCAGCAGGCTTGTTCCCTTTTCGTGTAGCAGTAGTAAATAATTTTAATAACCATTTAACTTTCCCGTAAAATCCTTGATCAAAACAGTCAGATACTTGCAGTTCACAAACTGCAGATGACATTTATGGGCCCATTGCTAAGTTTCTTGAACTACTTATGGGCTTAATAAATTCACTAACAAGTACATAATGCTGAAGCTGTTAGTTATACAGAATGTGAAGTTCAAGATACCATAAGCAGTTCTGCCACCTGTTAAATTGAAAACTCCACCATTTCTAAATGTGCTAAGTCATCCACTTAATAACATTTCTTGAAATATTCTTGTCTGGTTTATGCATGTCAGGGGTTATTTTACTTGTCTAGCTGCAGACTTTTTTGAGTGGGTTTATTGTTGTTTTTTGGGTTTTTCTTTTTAAATAATTGATTCTGTCATCTGAGGGGAAAGATGTCCTTTCCCCTTTTCCACTGCCTGAGTGAAAAATGCTCAAAGATACTTGAAGGAATTGTTGCAGCTGGCAGCTTCTCTGTACTGCTTGCAGCAGCATTATTGTCAGGCTTATGTGGGCTGAGTCGTCTGAAGGAGATCCGAGGCTCTTTCCTTTTCTTGCAGTGTTGAAAAGCGGTTCTGCAGCTTTAAGAATGAACTCCAAACCATTCCACACTATCAAATGTCATTGTAAACACATCAGATGAGAGATGTTTAGCCTTTCTGTTGCACAGATGTACCACACTTTCATGTTCTCTTGAAAGCTGTGGTGTAAACTTAACCCACAGCTGCAATATTAGATTTAAGAACAGAACAATTAAATTGTGGAGTACCAATTACACTATATTACTCCCTGCTTGTTAAAGCAGCTTTCAGGATATAACAAGGCTGATTGGTTATGAGGGCCCATTTTTGTTGGATTTTTGTTGTTGTTGTTGTGCAAGTTAATAAAAATCCAGTGGTGCTATAACTTTAAGAATTTATTACAACACATTCCATAATATCAAATATCGGCTTTAGGAAACATATATCAAGGGCTGGGGGAGGACTAAATGGTGTCATATGATTCTTCACTGTGGTAGAGAGACCTGAAAAACAGTGCAGAGGTTCAAGGGAGCTGTGTTTGTGGCTAAGAGCAAACTCACTGTATGAATACTAAAATACTCAAGCACAGGACAGAGAAATTAAGAAACATGAACTTTGTCTTTGAGTAACCGGGTGATTTATGATGTACAGCTTTGTTACATGCAGGGTGAGTGCACTTACTGTGAAGGAGATGCACGGAGAAATTTCTGCAACCTGCTTCTCGAGGAAAAGTACTGAATTTGATCTATTGCGTTTTGATCTCTATTGCTGAACATCTGCGGCCAGATCCTCAGTTGACTTCTGACCTTCCATCTTGGGGTATACAGCCGTAGTTTATATTTCAGCAAACATTATTACACGTGCTGTTGCAGGCAACACGCTACTTCCCTCATAGAGAGGCCTGAGATTGATTAAGCTACAGAATGATCACTTTTTGTCCCTCTACAGGGGAATGTTTTCTGTCTAAAGCTGAATTCCTCCTGCCCTCAGAACATTACTCTTCTCTCATATTAAGGAGACAGGACAGCTATTTTTCAGAGACTGTTGGTTGATTTATTATATGCTCTCTTCTGATTTCTTCCATCCCTTACACATTGGAGAAAGCACAGGCTGACTATCCCTGGGCTTCGGGAACAGTTAGGGAGAAATCCCTGTTCCACTGGTGCAATAATAAAACTCCCAGGAAATTCAGACTTTTAGATTTTCCCCGTGAGGCTTAGTTATGATCTGGCACTCGCTTTTCCATCAGCGTAATTTCAGTGGATTTTTTTCTGATTTACATTCATTTTAATACATTTAGAGTTGATCAGCACTTGGAGACTCTATTTTAGCTAGCTTAAGAAAAAAACTGATGGAGTACTTATTAAGGAATTAGCACATCTAGCATAAGGTTCATATATTTCCTAGAATATACTCCATCTTCAGGCATGCATGGGAGATATAGTTCGCTGTAATTGTTTTAGAAGGTGTTGAAGAATGGCCTTCAAGGAATAAAAATGGCTCAAGTTGTTGTGTTTTAGTCCAGTAGAAATGTAAGTACACACTAACTTTCTGTTGGCAAGCTTCAATTTCAGCATCTTGTTATCCTGCATGAAATCTTGTTTGCCCTTCATGCCATGGGAAGACTCAGGAGCTCTCTGACAGGCTGAATTGTTTGTCCTTTCCTGTACCTTTATCCCACCTCCTCTTCTAGAAAGCTCTCACTTCCTGAGCTTATCCAACTTGTCAAGGTGTTTCCCACATCCACTTCTGCCTCTTCACACTGTGTTCTCTGTTCTGCTAGTTTCTGTCCTCTGCGTCTAGGGGAAAGCATGCTGCCAGCTGCGGAGGACTTGAAGTGTAACAGTTGGCTTTTTAGGCATTGCCTCGCTCTGCCTGCCTTTCCTGGAGTCCTCACCAGCTCCTGCAGACTTTAATCTTTCCTTTCCAAATAAAAGCTTCCCACTGATGGTGCTAAGTTTCCAAGCTGAACTGACTCTGAACTGTCTAAGCTGTTGAACCAAGAATGGGTTTGAGCCATCACTCATGCAGTCGTAGATCGGGTTAAATCTTCTTTTGAAGTCAATACTGTTGGTTTAAAACTAGTGCAACCCTGAGAGCAACCTGTCCATGTGAGGCAAGCTGCCTGCTTTTATTTCAGAGGGGTTTGAACGCTGACGTCTCCGGACTATTTTACAGCCGCTGCTCTTCGCAGGAGACCAAGATACGGGAGTGGATTTATTTCAGGTAGGATTTCAATTTTCTTTCCCCCAACCCTCCCAAATGCATTTGGTTGAAGGTGCATCACATATTTCCCTGTCCTGCTGAGACCAGGAACAAAATAATGATGTAAGAAAAGCAATCTGCACTAAAGGTGTTTATGTACTTTCTAGCCTGCTTAGAAATCCAATAGGGATTCTCTAATATACGATCTGCTTTTTATCTGTGCATAAAGTTTAATTGTTCTCTAAATTAAAACACAGATCAGGCCCAAATTTTAAAGAAACCACACCACCAGCTGAGAAATGGCAGATCATTCCAATATTGGCAGCTTGAACATTCAAGCCTCCAGATGCCTTTAAAAAAAAGAGCACCTAGGTGTTTCCCTCATTTACTCACACACGTAGCGTTGTTTGTGCTCACCGCAGACCCGTGCCAAGATGATGAGAATCTCACTCTATCCATTAGCGAGACAGAGCTCCAGACCTGTCAGGATGGTCCCAAGACCACCACCCAAGTGACCTCAGAAAATAATAATTCTGCACCATCAGAACAGGAGTCTGGGGTCTGAATCAGACTGGTTGCTCAGAAGTCACCTAAGAGGTGAGTGTGTTTCTTTCCACATATGCAATATGTGACTGACAAGTGACATCAAGGAGCAGTGATAAACACATTCATACCTCATGCTAGTAAAATGAAAAGGGCAATGCAGAGGCACAGGACCTGAAGAGACATGCTGGACCTGGAGATTTAGGCTGGATCCCGTTGTGTGCAAAGAATTTTTTGTGCATGTGTTACAGGAGTTGCTCTATCTTTTTAACCAGCTAGGTGGGAAACGTGGTCTTTAATATCAAAATAGTGACTGTGAAGCAGGCAAAGAGAGATGGTGCACCCTGTGTGTTACTTCAGTTTGTTTATTAAGACAAGGCAGAGGAGATAAGGTGCCATAGCCAATGTCCCTCATACTTGATAGTCTCTTACATTTCACAGTTCTTTTTTGGAAAGTCATTTCTGCCAAATGCTGTGCCAGGGCCAACAAGTATCAATTGTTATCAATACACCTGAGTTCAATAGTTTGTGCTGCAGGGTTAACCAGGTTTGCACTAATGATTGTGCCACCATCTACTGAAAACGGTGCTGGTGCTGAAAATTATTCAGAGACAATTCTAGTGACAACTGTGCACAGCACCACTGATGATTGTGATGCCCTCACTGGGGCTAACAATGTCCTGGGCTGTGTCCAGAGAAGTGTGGCCAGCATGTCAAGGGAGGGGATTCTCCCCCTCTACTCTACTGCCGTGAGACCCCACCCGCAGTACTGCATCCAGCTGTGGAGCCCTCAACATCAGAAGGACATACACCAGTTAGAGCGAGTCCAGAGGAGGCCATGAAGATGCTCCGAGGGCTGGAGCCCCTCTGCCATGGGGACAGGCTGAGAGAGTTGGGCTTGTTCAGCCTGGAGAAGAGAAGGCTCCGGGGAGACCTTATAGCACCTTCTAGTGCCTGAAGGGGCTACAAGGAAGCTGTGGGGGGAATTTTCAGAAGAGCCTGTAGTGACAGGACAAGGGGTAATGGGTTGAAATTGAAAGTGGGGAGGTTTAGATTGGATATCAGGAAGAAGTTCTTCCCGGAGAGGGTGGGGAGGCTCTGGCACAGGTTGCCCAGAGAAGCTGTGGATGCCCCATCCCTGGAAGGGTCCAAGGCCAGGCTGGATGAGGCTTGGAGCAACCTGGTCTAGTGGAAGGTGTCCCTGCCCATGGCAGGGGGGTTGGAACTAGATGATCTTTAAGGTCCCTTCCAACCCAAACCATTCTATGATTCTACGATCATTGCTAGGATGCCACTGCTGGGAGTGGCTGTGGTGCTCTGTCAGGTGTAGCTGCTGTGGTTCCAGGACAGGTATGTCAGTCTATCTTCTTCTTTGCAGATACAGAAGAACATGGCTTGTAGGTCACTCCAGCAGACGAATTTCTTTCTGGCCAATCAGCTCAACCAGAAGATGTGACCATGAAACCAGGACACTGTAGGAAGTCTAGAAAATCAATTCTCACAAGTAAGTCAAGTACTTGCAGTACAGAGAGAAATGTTGGTATGTGTGACACAGAGCAGTGGTGCCAGATGTGATGGGTGAAGCTTGTTTTTCTGCCAACCCTGTTGAAATTGTCTCTATTACTTTCTGTGAACATAAGCTGACTCTAGTATCCTGTGAGTGGGCCAAGGTATACGTATCCTCCAGTTCCTGGAGCATAAAACTGATCTCTCATGCCATGACATATTAAGTACCATCATGTGTGTTGCCCTTATCTTTGGCAGCTCCATTTCAGCTCCCAGCACAGCAAGTAGCAGGTCCATCTTACCAGTTCAGAGCACAAGATAAAGGGGACAGCTAAGCCTACTGGGGTCCAGTATGACCCCATATGGTCCATGGCACTGCAGTGAGTGGATATTTCTTAGCAGAGGCTGGCTTTTGCTGTGCTGCTTCTTGTCTGAAGTGGGTTCCTCATCTGTTAACCTTTCCAGCAGCTGTTCTGGAAAAGTGCAGAAGTGATGAAATTAGTGGGGACATTTCAAAAGCATAGCTTCCCCCGTGTGTTTCCTGGAGCTTGCTTTGACACAAGCATCCTCTGTGTGTCCTACTCTCCCCTTGTTGTTGCCACACAAACCTCGTGATGACTTGGCTCTCTGCACTGTACAGAAACTGTTGCACGTTGCTGGGGATTCTACTTTCATGTGGGAGCTGCTTTTCAAAAACCCTAACACCAAGGATGCAGCTACCCTCGGCCAGAGTGGTCAGAAGAGGCATTCCATTTTTCATAGTTCCTGGGACATCTATCTACACTGTTGGCACTTCTCAGTGTGCAGAACACCCTGATACAAGCTCTCTGACTCTTCCTGCACACTCAAATACCTATATTTTAAAAATTGCCCAGCAAACCACTCTAACCTATGGACCAGAGCTCTAAACTGGATGCAAGAGATCCAGTTCTGATCTGTCTCTGCTCCACTAAGTAATTGCAGATGAGACACATTAGCATTCCTTGCCTCGTTTTTATTCCTCTGTAAAACTGTGATAGTGATCCTGATTTATTTCTAAAACACTGTTGAACTGATGAGAAGAGTTACAAAAGAGCTAAGCTTTGTTATTATCTGAGTGATCTTTTAATTTCTACATCTCAGACCTTATTCATTAATCCTGTAAAATTCATGAGTACTCTGCTTAACAGACCTAGTGTACAAGACAGTAAAATCAGGAAGACTAATTATAAATCATAAAAAAGAAAAAATCTGGAAAACAGATTCTTTTAACATTTCCATTCTGTGCAGGCTTTGTCAGTGTCTTAGTACAATGATGCTAGTTGGATTAAGAAGCTTTATAAAATGTGAATTTATCTTTTCAAAGAGTTGTAGCCAAGCCTTCCGAGTTTGTTAGAATGTAATTAGTGTCTACTTGTTAATATGATGTTCATTGATTTTTAAAGTACACAGACTTCAAAGCTAAAAATAAATAAATAAAAAAGAGATAATTCAAACCAGAGTAGAACAGCTCGGACAGTTTTACTCTTTTGCCAGGATCCCAAAGCTGTTGTGTTCAAACAATGCCACAGTTTGAGTGGAAATGTGAAGATTAAATCCAAACCCTGCATGTCAGCTTTTCTGCAAATGACTATCCAGGATTTCAATAAAATGCCCAACCACAACAGACCATGTTTCAGGGGGTTTTATTGCTTAACAGCTTGTGATAGTCTCCTGTTTCTCTAACATGTATGATAAGCCAGTGCACCTAGCACCTAGTAACTATCAGTGGAATTTTGGTACTTAACTCTGTTAGGCTGTTCTGACGAATTATTTGAAATGGACAAAAGAGGAAAGGGTTCATAAAGATGATGTATGATTGCAGAAGCTCCCAGCTGCACATCAGTGAGGTGTGGCACATGATGGAAGGTACATAAGCATGAAACCTAATTTGATCACAGCCATGGAGGGGACAACGCATGTGCCAGGGGCAAGTGGAGGTTACTCAGTATTCAGACAGAAATTCAAAGGCGTGATTGAGGAATACCCTGAGGAGACAGCAGAAGCAACACTAGAGCGCATCACCTTCTGAAGGAGGAGGCCTAGAGAACAGAAAGGTGGGAAGGGATATCCATGGGAGAACCCTACCCAAATGCAAGCGAGGATGAAATTAGCTAGTGCAGGAGAGATGAAGCTGAGCAACAGCTTCAGCTGGAGAAGGAAAACAATTTGGAGGCAAAGAAGAAAGAAAGGGAAACTACCCCCCAAAGACAAAATGACAAGACAGTGGAGACAGCCAGGGCTGTGACTCCGCAGGGGAGAATGAGGGGAAAAAGAAAGGCAGACTGATTTTCAGACAAGCGGAAGAGAAGAGGAGATCCCACCACACCAGGATGACACGGGTGTCCATGACAGCAGGCAGGTTCCCTGATAGTTTAGAACAAGGTAGGAACAACGTGGAGCCAAAGAGCGGAGAGTTGCCTTGTTCTTCCATAACTAGGAAAGTTAGGGGTGAACCAGTGGCAAAGAAAATAAGGAAAGATGATGGAGACAACGTTTGTCTTCTGTTCAGGGCAAGTGATGCTGTGGAAACAGGTAAAGAACAACTCCCAGGGAAGAGACAACAAAGCTTGAAGACACAGATGCTCCAGTAGTTTTTCCACAGAACTTTTCCAGTCCAAATGTAAAATGATAAGACTATAAAAAGTGATATATCTCCTCAGAACTAGCTCTGTGAAGGAAATTTGGGCACGTTTGTTCACCAAGAGGCAAACACCTAAAGCAGATTCTTCTCTGAGGGTGGTATCCATTTGGCTCCTTGTGATATTAGCCTTCCAGGACTAAAGGCAAGAGTGAATAAAGCCAGCTTTCAAGTGTAAAATAGGGAGAAATGGGCACAAGAGCCCTGTCTGATTTTCCTGCTGGGTTTTAACAGATGGGAAAATAAACATCTTAGTAGCAAATATAGTAAGGGACAATAGACCTCAAAAGAATAAAGGCACACTGAGAGCAAAGTATTCATTCTGTGATCGTCCCAATATAAGAAGATTTTTTTTTTCCCAGAAGTTTTGAAATTGCAGTTCACTTTGTAACTACAGGTTTGCTGTGTGATGCCATCCATGGTGAGCACAGAAGGAGGTCAGCTGTGTGGTAACATTTAAACTTTGGTTTCTGTATTGTATACAATATGAGTGTTCCAGTCTCTTTCTGTTCATTGAAAATCAAGGGGCCACCTAAGTTTTAAAACCGCTTCACATCATGCCAGACAGTACTGAAAGGTGATTTAGTCAATGAAAACATTTTACCAAGTGGTAAAAAATAAAGTGGAAAAGGATGGAGGGTGATCACTGAGTTCAGGATTGCCCAGTTGCTTTAGAAACTCCCGTTTGTAATAATTTCCTAATCTGAGTCTTGTAGAGTTATCACACAAGGCTGCAAAGACGGTTTGATTTAAGCCATTTCAGTGGTAAGTCTCATTACCTTGATACGTTTTGCCTTAATCAGGAGCATAGATGAAAGCATCTCTGTAGACAGAGAGCAGATAAGAGACAGTAAATAGAAGCGAAGTTTAGGCAATGGTAACTTTAAGAACAGGGATGATGCTGATGACCACGAGGGAGCAGCAACTGCTTTCTTTGATAGTTCTGAGGCCAGCAGGGATATTTGTCTATGGATTTGTCCATGGATGCAGCACACTAAACGTATTTAAGTCATCTACATAAGTTTAAATCACCAGCAGCCAATAGAGCAGTCACTGAAGAGTGGAGAGCTCAGAAGTTTTGAATATGGAGTCAGGATCTTCTCTAAGTCAAATTTGATTTTAAAATCATCTTAGGGACTTGCTTCTCATTGGTGTCACCTGGGGGAAGTCCTCTTTTCCTCCTGGAGAGAGGAGTTGGTTGGGAGAATTCTCTCAACACAACTGGTTAAGTAATCCTCTCAATCTGGGGATAAGAAATAAGCTCAGATCCTGTAGGTACAGGACAAGTGGAAAAGAAAAACAATGCTGTGGTAAGAAAGCAGAGGCATAAAGTGAGAACTGTGAAACATCAACCTGAGAGAAACGGTGCAAAGGTAATGAAGGTAAATTGCAATGGGTTTGTTAGCCATAAAAAGGGAAGCAAAAAATTGAGTCATGATGTAGTGAAATTGGGGGATTTACTGCATATGGCTGTGGCAAGAAAGTGAAACATTTGGCTGTGAATCTGCCCTGAGGACCCCAACATGGTGGCAGAGGTGTGATGCAGCCTTGGCTGGGCTGCCCTTGTAATAGAATCTGCCACTCTGAGATGTACAAAGCAAAAGAGTGAGGAATCAAGGAAAGCAAAAGGCAGAGATGGAAAGACTTAAAATAATTAAGGGAAGAGGAGACAACATTGATCCAAACATCCTAGAAATCATTGATACATAAGAGCTATAAGGGTGATCAAGAGCTTGCTTAGGCAACACACAATGAAGACTTGCCCATGGAAGAGAAGTTTTAAGGTGGGTCGCAATCAGTCAGCAAAGGATTAGATAACGCTCTTAAGGGAACAACGTGGGGATAAAGTGATGCTAGGTGTAGGGTATTGGATTTGAGGACCCACAAGGCTCTGTCCAGCTTAATCATCTACAATTCCATGGAGGCAGTAATGAAAGACCTGCTTTGTCTCGCTGAGAACTAATTTCATTAAGTATGGGCTAGGTCACGTGTTACAAGTATGTCTCTTTTATGTTGGATTCTAGTTTGGAGTTTGCAGTGATTGATGGATTCATTAAAACATCATCACTGAAACGGACAAGAATTTTCTGTTTAAAAATAAATAAATGACAGAAACAGCAAAAGAGCCTTCTGCTTTTCTTGTTGTTCCGCCCTGCAGCTTAATATGGTTCAGGAGACTGCTTGGTGGGAGAGAACGAAGACAGGATAAGAAAGGATTAGCAAGGGATATCAGTATTTCATTTAGATCTTCAGCTACCTGGTTGCTCTTAAATTCTATCGCCTACTATCTTTCTCTTTGTTTTTCTGAATGTCACATAAGTATCATCCAGTGCTGAATAATATTTATGCTGTGATCTCCCATTTGGTCTGCAAAAGGCACTTGGCCAGTTTCTCTGGTAGTTACAACTGATCTTTATTGTATAGATGTAAGCATAGTTGCACTTGAAGATCCAGCCCAATAGATTACTGCTTGCACAGCTGTGCTGTCTTTTTAAGGCCAAATTAGTCAGTATAGAAAGATTTTTCCCCACAGAATTTGGCTGTCATCCTTGTGACAGTATGTTATATTTTCAAGTATATCCCATGGGCCAAATTAATTGTAGTATTCTACTGATGTCAGCGATGTTACCCCAAGTGTGAATTTGGCCCCATTGTTCTAAGGCTAATAGAGATTTTTCTTTAATGCAAGTGGATCATAAAATATTCTCAGTTTTTCATCTGGTTTTGCTTATAGTAATTATCCTTTCCTAGAGCTGAGTAGCAAAGAAAATATTCATATTCTCCTGTGTCTGGTATAAATTGCAGTGCTTGTTTGCTGCAGCCCAAGACACAAGCTACAGACCGGAACTGATGCATTTGCTCATGTGCATATGGACAGAGCTAGACACTTTCTCCACTTGAGAAGCAACACAGCAAAGGCTTTTAAAGTTCTCTAGCATCATTGCTCTATCAGTGAATCACATTTATTTTCAGTGGCTTTTTATACTTTAGAAGGAAACTCTTCTGGCAACAAATGCATCAAGAGAACATTTAATTCCATCCTTAGCAATTAATGGAGACAAAAGACATGTTCTTTTTAACAGGTTTCCATTTTTTGGAAATAACATCTGTAAGACTTGCAGAATTATTACTGCAAGAGGGAGACCACATTTTTGCTAACAGTTTGCCCCCAGTTAGGTCAGAGAAGATACAGGATATGATTACAGTAAAATTCGCTGAACTGTGCCGTTATTACAGGTGGCTCCTACTCCTGATCTGAATAACACACCTGAGGGAAAGCACAGTTTCGACTCCACTGCTACCATTTTGGAGAGAGAGGCTGGCTACTCCTGCCTGCCTGGCCACCAGTAGATTGCACTCACTGTGTATCACAGCAAGCGCTCCCAAATTTCTGTTGAGCAGAAATCTTT
This sequence comes from Eurypyga helias, assembly GCF_000690775.1. Taxonomy (NCBI): domain Eukaryota; kingdom Metazoa; phylum Chordata; class Aves; order Eurypygiformes; family Eurypygidae; genus Eurypyga; species Eurypyga helias. The sequence goes on from NW_010226301.1 coordinate 67,545, forward strand.
GCAGAAATGTCAAGAACCAGAGGGGTCTGGTTGAAGTATTGTGTCACTGTTCAGCACGATCTTTCCATTACAAATTTGAGAAACATCAATGAAAAAGCTTAAGTGGATATAGGACACGTCCTGGAACACCATATAAGGAGTAGAATGAACTTTACAGGGCATAAATTTATTTATAGCAAACCTGAAGGCATACAATCTACAGCAGGAGCTCTCCACCCCTCTCTAAACCACTGGGAACTCCTCACATACACTTGTTGACCAAACCTTTTGGTCAGTTTTATATTTCCATGGAATAGTCACTGAACAGGAGCGCTCTCAGTTTACAAAAAGGCATCAGATAGTTTAAGAACTCCTGAATAAATATTTAAAGAAATGGGTGCGAAGCTGAAGAATGTGGAACTGGTACTGCCTCTCTAGCTTAGCAATATGTCTCTGCAGGTGCATTTGAGGCTTCATCTGGGGAAACCAACCTTCAGAGGCCACAAGAACTGAAGGAAACCATGGTGCAGAATGAGTCCTTTCTGTCTGAGCTCAGTGGCCACTACCCTAACGCGCTCCAGCAGAGTATCTGGCCCTCTGGTTGTTTAAGGAAGAATAAAGACCAGTTCTACCTCTGTAGTGTTGAGAGTGGGAGTTATTCTTGAAAGAGAAATGCTGATATTGGATCAGCCCTAAAAGTAGTGCTGACAGCTTTTCTGTTATTATGCAATTTTCTTTTATTTCTCTTGTGAGTAGGGGTGGAAGAAAACGCACAGATTGACCCCGTGCCCATGTAAACAGGGTATCTGTGAAAACCTTACTTTTTGATGAAAGGAAAATAATGTCCTAAGCAAACAGACATGATGTGCCCTAACAAAAAAAGACAAGAGGGATCTCTAGCTATGTCTTTTTTTTCCACAAGAATGAGGGAAAGCAGCTGAATCTACTGTATGTTTTCTGGTAATCTGAGGAGTCTCCTAAAGACAGATCATTAACCAAAGAGGTCTCTCTTGCTGGGTTTCTCCTAATTCCGTATCAATATTTAAGTACCCTTTTTCCTCCAGAGTTAAGGATCTGATTTCAAAAGGTTTTAGTGTCAAAGACGGGCAGAGTTTTCGGCAGAATAAATTTCTCTCCAGTACATACAGAAGAAATGTCAACTGCATGTACTTCAGGGCATACTTCATGCTGTTCCTCAGAGCTGTGTCTACTGGTCACTGCCCCTCGGTATCTAGGAACTCCCTTTCTTTGCCATCTGTTTATCTGCCAGGCCTTCAGAGAGGACTCTGCGACTTCAGTGCAACTCTACTCTCCCATTAAAATGGCTCCATGTATGCACAGCCTCAAAATACAGAAGTGTGGAGGAGGCAATTCATTTACTGAGGTAGGGAAAAGCCAAAGGCCATCTCTCTCTGAGCCTTTAAAATTACATTGAGAAAAAAATTAGAAAAACACATCTGCTGGTCAATGTCTCCTAGTGATGTCTCCATGCAGTGATGTTCTCCTGAAGGATGATGCCTCCATTTTTAACAGGCCTGATGATGCCGTGTTAATCTTAAAAATGGTTGAAGATGGAGCAAAGCTTTCCTAATGAAACTTGAAACCAGGTAAAACTGCCTATTTTAGGAAGTCTGCTAAAATCCTGCGATTTAGGCTAGTTGTGCTGCTATTTGCAAAGCTGGGGTGCAGTTTAGTGTGAATGCAGGAAATTTACTGGAACAGGTGGAAACCAGGCAGGGCTCGCTAATGCCACATCATGCTGCTGCTGGAGTCAGCACAAGCCAGTAATTTGACATCAGAGATTTCAGATGCTCGTGAAGTGCAGAAACTGAATGTAGTTCTAAGGAAGCTGAATACATCAGAATCAAAACCAGGACAGGTTGTTAATCCACAGAAATAAATATTACGGATTTCCATAGTGATGTTGTTGAAACCAAGTGTTACAATGTTGTTTTCAAGCCTCAAGGCTGAGGGTTTTTTTCTCTTGCTTACAGCAGTCTGTACTTTATATCAACATTTCTTGTGGACCCCCTTACTTCAATAAGGTACTAGGGAAATTCCAGAGATCTAGAAGTGAACAAATGTTTCATTATTTTAGAAGGATGAAGGAGGTGACCCCCTTCTCCCAGCCTCCCCAAGTTAATGTAGGCCTGTTAACCTGATGTCAATTCTGAGACAACTACAAGAAAATCAGATGCACAAAATTGTCAACATCTAGTTAAAGAGATGGTGGCATAAATGATACCAGTTGGTATAGTTTTCATAATAAAAATGATAGGACAAAGTAGTTTGAAAACTTCGCTACCCAAAATGGAGCACATATAAACAAACTGATATATCAGAACAGAAGGGTATTTTTATCGAGGTTCTGCAATGATTTGTTCTTGCGCCCCCAGATATTCATTATTTTTATCAAGGATTTGAAAGAAAAAAATAAATAAATTAGCTGCTGGAAAAGTTGCAGATACACCATACTGGTAAATAAACAAGACAGGTCAAGTCTGTGAGGCGAACTGCAACACTTGGTAAACGAGACTCCTCTGAACATGTGTTTTAAAACAGCAAAAAGCAAGGTCATACATCTGAGAACAAAGACTACAGATGACAGTTTACATCCTGGAAGCAGTGACTGTGAAAGCCTTGGCCCAGATACAGGCTGTGGGCTTTGTCAATAGATACATGTGGCCAGATTGAGTCCGATCCCAGCCATTCTAAAATCTGTTTGCGTTACATCTGTATAATCAGTCGTTCTCGTTAGCCAGACCATTCAGTTCTCAGTCACTGTACAGACTTCAGTGAAAGTTTGCCTGCTTGGAACGATTTTTCCCCACCAGCTGGAAAAAGGTAATAAGTACCTGATTTTGAATTTGAAACTTAGTTGGTTCTTCTGAAATGTCTTATCTGAAATGCAGTCAACATCCTGCATTCGTGAGCTTTGCCAGTTATCACACCAGTTACTGGACAAAGGGTCTACTTTTAAGGGCAGTTCTGCCAATTGTAAGTGAAGCAACAAGGCCGTGTGGAGAGTTCAAAATATTGCTAAAGATCTGTTGGATAAATGGTGATGTTGGATTGGAAAGATCACTCTTGCATTCCTGAAGCTTATAAACCTATTAAGACTGAGCAGTTCAGATTGTTCTTCCTTTTTCATAAGGAAGATCTTTTCAGGTATTCAAATGGTAAGAAATGCCAGGATTAAGGTTATCTGTGCAAACTAAAGTAATTTTCCTTGTGAGTGGGAATTAAGATAGTTTCTCATTGCATGACAGCTATTGATTTTTCCACAGGTGCCCTACCTTACTGATTTTCCATTTGCATTATTTTTAATATAGGCTGCTAAATTCTGTGTGACATCTGAAAATGCCACGTAAGCTGTAAATCATTGGACTGCTCTTGGAAAACTTCATCCCATTGAGTCATCACCAAGCAGGTAAGCTGCCAAAAATAAGCATCAGCTGGCCCCACAGGTGGGGATATACCACAGGTAGGAAGACAGAAGGGACCTGCTTACTCTCTTAGACCCTCTTCCTCCTTATAACACCGGGGAGGTATTTCAAAGCCTGAGTAAGATGGAGCAGGGAGACAGAGCACTAGCAGTGATGGTGAATCATAGAATCACAGAATGGTTGGGGTTGGAAGGGATCTTAAAGCCCATCTAGTTCCACCCCTCCTGCCATGGGCAGGGACACCTTCCACTAGACCAGGTTGCTCAAAGCCTCGTCCAGCCTGGCCTTGGACACTTGCAGGGATGGGGCATCCCCAGCTTCTCTGGGCAACCTGTCCCAGTGCCTCCCCCCCCTCTCCGGGAAGAATTTCTTCCTGATATCCAATCTAAACCTCCCCACTTTCAATTTAACCCCGTTACCCCTTGTCCTGTCACTACAGGCCCTTGTAAAAAGTCTCCCCCAGCTTCCTTGTAGCCCCTTCAGGCACTGGAAGGTGCAATAAGGTCTCCCCGGAGCCTCCTCTTGGGTGGTGGGAAGTTTGGGCTTCAGTCCATAAGCAGAGGGCTCAGCAGAAGCAGCCTGGCTGTTACAGTGCCCTTTGCTGATGAGTCCCATTGACTATAGGAGAAGCCGCACCACTCTGCACCAGTAACAATCAGGCCGTTTCTATGGAGGCACTAACTTGTGACCTGTGGGCACAAACGTTGGAACAAATATTAGAAAACGGTATTGTTAAGCTTTAGAAAGAGGTAGCACACACATACACTCTTGCCCATGTTGTTCATCTGACTAGGAACGCTCCAAGCCCATGTAATCTGGACACTGGTCGGAGTGATGGTGAGGTGGTCATTCCCTGCCTCAGAGCAGGGCTGTCATCTTCGCAGCATTCAGCGAAAATGGCTTTTCTTCCTCTCTGGACAAGGTCTGTGGCTGGTGATTTCACCCTTTGCCAGACCACCCTAGTTAAAGCTTCAAGCCTTTCCAACACCGGTGTATAGCATCACCTTTCAGCACTTTTTGGTGAAGCTGGATTCCCTCTGTTACCGTAACGCTCCAAACTCCTGCTGTACCCTTCCCTGCTTTCTGTCCTGCTGGCCTGATTAGCACCAGGCAGCTCAAACCCAATTAACAGCACAGCATCTTTACGGAAAGGACCTCAAAGATAAATCAAACCTCTCACAGCTCCTATGTACGCCAGTAAAGTGAAAACTGAGGTACAAGCTGACACAGAAGCTTTTTTCTTTTTGTTGTTTTGCGCTCTTTAGGTGAACTGAATGTTAGGTGTTCTCTCGGAAGGTGGCATGTCACAGAGCCTAACTGCTCTTACCTCTTGTTCTTCAAATGGCAGCGTTCTGGAAGATCTGAGCTGTTACTTTCTAAGCAGAGTCCTAGCCCAAGAAGTGACTGGGGGGAGGAGGGGGGGTGGTTAATCACAATGCCTCAAGGTGCTCGCTTTCTCAAGCAAGTGGATTTGGCTTTCTAAGTATGGCTGTGAGAGCCCTCCCTGTACAGACGTCTTTTCTTCTGCTGGCTGCCAAGCTGATTTGCCCTGCTACAACTCTTGTGTTGCAAAGGCAGGAAGGCTCCTGGATTTCCTGTCTTTACCCAAGGAACGTCACTTAGCATCCAGCCAGAAGACTTGGTCAGGATGCAAACAATACTGAATTTTTCAGGTCTCATTTACTTAAGACTACAACGTTTTTCTTTTCAAAGTGCTTCCCTTTAGCTTTCATTTCCTGTGCACAGAGTAGCTTTGTCCTGAGTACAATAATTAAGTTGTTGACCTTCCTTAGAGGTCAAACATAGCTTCCCTTTAGAGAAAGATAAAAACAAGCAATAATAGATACTTTGACTGGTCTAAGATACTTGGTCTGCATATCAGTGATGTTGCTGTAATTTCCGCTGGATGTTTTTACCAAGATAATTCAGGTTGAGATGCTATTGATCCATGTATTTTGGTAGATACACAGGTTTTACTGAAGTTGTCTTTCCCCAATTCTTTATGAGAAAAAAAAAATTCATTGTAACTACATCGAAGAATGTGAGGTAACATGTGTATGGTCTAATGCTTCATGCCATTTTTAACACAGCATTTTACTCTTTTTAATTTTTTTCTCTAATCTTCTGAAACTGATTTTTTTTCCAAGATCAAACTTCATAATAGAAAACCCCAGATATCTTCATGCATTCTACTAGCCAAATTGCCATTCTTCTTATAATTGCTCTCCTTTTTGTGTGTAAAGAAGTACAAATTCTCCTTTTAAAATTACCTGTTTCTTTCAAAATTACCTGTTTCCAACATTTAAATTTGTTTAATTCTTGTTTACTTGTTTTTAAGCATGACTACTAATTGATACTAATTGTGCTGCTTTAGGGGGGAGGTGAGTGACTGGGTGGTACTTAGTTGCTGGCTAGGATTAAACCATGACACTAGTGTTCCTAATAGTTCCATGTTACATTCTGCATAGTACACGAGATCATGCCAGCAATTCAGTTCCCAGTATCTGTGCCTGGATGAGTAAGCAAGGTGCTTGGATACTCTGATTAGTCTCTAAGTAGTAGCAGTAAGTTTGACTTCTTTTACATAGAAGTTTGAGATCTTGCCCATGGCACAGAAGCTGGTGGGGAGGGGGGGTGGGGGGCATGGAACATGCTGTCCTTTTTTAACTAGGCAAGAAATAGAAATCCCCACAGATGGAAGAAATCTATTAATTTCAGTGATTTCAGGCTTTTTTGCTGATTAGTGCAGGTGGCAGTAGATGATGGGATTGTACAGCATACGGAAGGAAGGAAAAGCAAATAGAGGCACTTCATCCCCTGTACTGGAATAGGCTCGGGCAGCCTTAATATTTCTGAATTATTAAACCTTCTGTTCAAAATCTTCATATTCCTTATACTCTTCTTATTCCTCCCAGAAACCTCGTTCGGGCCTTTAGAGTTCCCTTTTCTGGTGCAGACAGTAAAATCAAGTCTGAAACTGCAGGTGTGTATATAGCCATAAAAAAGCCCAACTGTACATGTACTCTTGGAAGCAAAAGAACTAACTCATATCACAGCTGAGGCCGAGCATTCAATCCACCTCTTGCTGTTGTTGCAATTAATACATGAGCAATCCCCTCCTCATTCACCAAAACCCTTAAATTCATCCTTCTGTAACATCATGGTGAATTCAAGTTAAATAGGCCTTAATGAAAGGGGGCATAAGTGGAAAAAAATCGGGCCTAGCAAAGCATCTGTTTGGTTGAGAAGCAAAAGAGCAATGCTGGTATCTAATTGTGGACCCCAGGGAAATGCCTTGATACTGAAGTGGTCAGCATGGTGTAAGAACTTAGCGAGAGACTGGCATTCTCCACTGCCAACAGTCATTCAGACTTGTGTGGGCACTCCTCAAAACCCCTAAGTAGAAGCTATGGTTGCAGCTCTTTCAGCCATTTTAGGGCTTTGTAGGTAAATGTGGTCCAGCAGCAGCAAAAGGCAGTTCTGGTTTTAATAAAGATTAAAAAATATTTTTGAATGACCCTCCTTGTTCCTTACTATTATACGGTATTAAAATATAAGAGTGCAGCCAAAGAGAATAGAAAACAAAGAGAAAAACCTTTAAAAAAAAATCCACAATTTTATATCCCTTCCCTACTAACCCACCACAGAATTCAAGGGTGGGGGATTCGAGGGCTGAAAGAATCTTCATATGGTGCCAAAAACTCCCCACAGATCTCTCTGGTCCCTCCGCGTTTGGCTATTTAAAGCAAACACATTGTGTTTTAGATGCTAGTTTAGATCCATTTTCCATATGAGGAGGTGGGATGTAATTAATTAGCTGTTCTTTTGATTTCTAAGTATCACATGTACATTTCATAAGGGCATGTACTTTTGACAGAGGCTACAAAAAGGAAATAAAATACAAACTGTGCCGTTTAAGTCTTCTGGGTACAAATGATGGATCAGCAGGGGATTATCATGTGTGTTTTATTGCTACCAATGCTGATTGAGTCACACAAGTGTTAATACAAACCTAGGCAAAAAAATCTGGATGGAATCACAGTAACAGAGTTTAAAGTGTTTATTTTAGTCATAATTGCACTGTTTTTACATAACGTCTTTGATCTGTAGGTCGAAAAGAGGCAAAGCCAGTAGTCCACAGTAGAAGTAACCAAAGATAAACTTCTCTGTAGAGTTTAAGAAAATCAAGTCTGCAGTCAGAGCTATACACATGGACATATACAGCAAGGAGGTGAAATTCAGATTTCAGCATGCCAAAAAATACAATTCTTTGCCATTTCAGTTAATGAGGTCCCTTCTCTTGATTTCATAGTGACTGCATTTATTTTAACCTTTATGTGGATCATCTGTTAAATCAAATGTAACAAAGCAGTCATGTAAAATGAGGGAAAAACCTTTACACCTCCCTTCCAGTGTGACAAAAATAAATAATAAAGCTCCCAAACTGGAAAGGCCATCCATGTCCTCCAGGCCCTTCATCATCATGGTGGTCCAGCTGCGCTCACTCCATGACCCTGTTGGCATGGATAGTCCCGGACAACTCTCTGAGGGACCCCTTTGAGAGTGGGAGCCAAATTCACCATTGCAACGGCAGCTTGGTGCCTATGAGTCCTGTGTGTCTGCTGTCCTACCAGGACTGAATTTGCTCATCAGCCTGCAGACCAAGGGAGCTGCAGCACCCAAGTGACTGGCCTGTGACCTCTTGGGTCAGGGAATGAACCAGAATAAACAAGCCCCGTTGCCCCATTTATCTCTCTCTCTTTTTTGGTTTGGGGTTTTTTTCTTGTGCACAGTTTTCCAAAATGATTCCTGGAGGGTTCTGCATAGGCTGACTCTCCCAAAGCCCTCTCTGGATGAGCAGAGGAAAAAGCATGTTCCTTTGTGGGGTGTTTTAGAGCCAGAGCCTGCCACAGCCGCATCAAAATGCTCTTGTGAATATTTCCCCTCTCACTCAGCACAAGGGATGCTACAGGCTAACAGGGGCTCATTTGAATCCTCTCACCAGTCTACTATTCCATACACTATTGGGATATGCAGTCATGTTATCACAAAAGTGAATCACGCTTTTATGACAAATATTTTAAAAACAAAGCTGTAAGATTCTTAACCCAGTTATTAACTTTAAATGAATTGTTTAGGTTGTTTCCCTCCACACACCCCACCCCCGTTAACTTATTCTTGAGGAGAATGTATTTATGGAGCCATGTGCTTCTCACATGGTTGAGGCTAAAAATAACTTCAGAAACTCATTCCAGCTAAAACTTAATTTAAAATCCAGTTTGCCAGCCTAACACAGACTATAATTGGTTTCATAGCCTGGTTTCTCTATTTGTAACGATAGCCTTGACCAGTCTTTTGAGTGCTGATTATTTCTAGATTTCCTATACTCTGCTTCCATTTAATAATATATATACACACACACACATTCCTAAGCCTGAGGAAGCCACCAAATTACACACAAAATTTATTTTCTCTGTATGGGCTGGACTTCCACTTGAGCAACAGGCAAACTGGCTTCCTCTCATAAATGCACATGTATGCTGGGCAGAATCAGCCAAGTTTATATGTTTGGTTTGTTGTTTGTTGTTGTCTTGAGGTTTTTTCGAGAGAGAGGCTAATCAGAGATTGTAGGTATATTCTCTAAGTACTGAACTATTTTGCCCAGGTTCTTTTTGTTTAATGGGCTGATCAGATGCTTCAAAATGTCTGAACCATCATGGGTCAAATCCTTCTTCCGTTTAATTCAATATGAGTTTTGTCACTCATTTTAAAGCCAAGGCTGTAGCCCATAATAGACAATTACGCAATCCCTGGATGAAAGGAATGTTTTCTCCTTGCCCAAGATAATTAAGTCCAATGGAGAATCTTTCCATTCCCATCACCAGTTGTGTTTTTTAATTGGTCTTGAGATGACAGTGTCCTGAGCTCCAAGGGCTGAAATCCTTTAGAAAGGAGATTTTCAGCTTGTAGCTTATGAATCTGTGGGGTAGCAACAGGCAGCTAAGAAAAGCAAATGTATTGTCAGTAGTCTTAGGAACTGCACAGAGGTCTATATGTCTACTGAAAAAAAATGCAACATTCTACATTAAAAACTAGATGGAAGACCACTGATTTTGCATATGTTATGCTATCTGTGGAAGAGATTTTGGACTCATAAGAATGCTTAGATTTGTGGAGAAACTCTTTGTTTTTCTGGTTTCAACACTTTTTTGTCTGAATTCCACTACTTGTTTGTGTAGTAACAGGCATTATTTAGTAAAAAGCATACTCCTTTTTGCTTTTAGGAAACATCATTTAATGATGCTGCATTCTCTCTGTCCAATAGTACAGAAGAGGTCATTTCCCTTTGTGTAAACCAGTTCTATTTTAACTAGACATTATTCTGTCCACTGGTATGTCTGTTCCCTTTCTTCCTTTTGGTCCTTCTAGGTCCCTTCTCATGTCAGTAAGTTCCCTTGACCCTGGTTGTCATTTGGAATTTTTCATCTACTGGTTTCTAATTTTGACACAGATTTATCTTTATATCCAAATTATATCTCTAAAACAGTAAATAAAATGACAGGCAATATTTTCAGCACTATTTTCTCCTTATCCCTCACAGGTATTTCTTCTGAGCATTCCTCCCCAAGCAATTCTCCAGCATCCACACTGGAACCCAGGTCAGTAGGGTTCCCTTAGCATCAAGCAGTGCATGAGAATATTTTTGCAACATTGCTGCTACATTTTTCCACTCTGAATTTTTTTCATTGTTGCATTGTCCATTTGGAACCGAGTTTGTTTCTGTTTTCCTTCAGCTTTGTTTAGATTTATCAGTTGTGTGTTATTTGCCAAATTTAGCACATCCATTCTGTTTCTTTCCCAAGTATATATCCAGAGCCATATATGTGTGCGTGGTTTGTTTGGTTTGGGGTTTTTTTTTTAATTTTTACTGTTTAAATCATTTTCAGTCAGTGGTAGAATTTTGTCCTTCCAACCATGTTTGTTCAGCTCATTTAATAATCTCTAGTAAGAGCCTTTCTGCAAGGCCAAGTGGGCTTTTTCTGTTATTTTGCTGAAACAGCTGAAGAACATTAGTGAACAGGAGAGGCATCATATCTCTCTTTATGTTATGCTTGCAAGTACTCTATTTCTTTAATGATCATATCAACCATTTCTTGGTACGGATATCTACAATAAGTAGGTGCCATTATAGATACAGCCACTGCACTACGTGAACCAGCGCTGTTTGTAGTCTAACTGCTTCCAAGAGGATTGCCATCTGTTTTCTAGAGGCAGAATTAGAGCTGCCATAATGAAAAGACTCATTTGAAAAGATATTGCAGCCTTGATGATCACAAGAAGGGGACAAACCAGAGCAATGTAAACATTTACATGTTCATTTTCCCCCAAGATGCTAAATGCTGTCCAATTTAAATTAGTTTATTGGGTGATCATATAAGTTTGTTTGGGATTCTGGAGCAGGGGAGGGGGAGGGTTCAGGCTCAGCACAGTTAACCAATGCTAACATTTTTGTCATCTACTGCACCAACGGTCAGCAGCTTTTAGTTCCACATCTAATCCACACCTGATCTATTTAAGAACTAATACCTCAAATTGTACTATTAACCAGGAACAACCACGCCTTCCAGTGCTTTTGTATGACATTCCCATTTTACACATAGATTTTTCTATCTATTTCAGTTAGGGATTAGGATATTTTTAATTGCTACTGTTAAATTAGTGAAAACCCTAACAAAGGCAAGGTTATCAGTAAAAGGTACTTTATACCAGTGTAACTTATTCCTGCAGATTGGAACACACTTGACGTTGGCGTCGTCTCTGCCTGCAGAGAAGGGGCACCACAGTATTTTAAGCCGCCCAGTTTCAAATTAGGAGAGTCAAACAGAGAAAAAGCCTGCATTTCAGTAAATGCGTGCTAAAAACTAGCATTTAACACAAAATTATTCATTAATGGAATTTTAACATCGTTGGAGGGGGCGCGGTACTCACTACAAAAGGCAGGAAATTCAGAGTTCGCACTCCGCTATGTACCGTCACCGTCACCTTCCTCTCGTGTGTGCGTTGGACCTGGCGGGGGTTGGCTGCTCCTGGCTCATCTACGAGCAGCCAGTCTAGGTTCTGCAGCCTCATCTGATGGTAGTGGCCTCCAAACAACGGGTACTCCATAGTGGCCAACGCCACCAAGACTCCCAGATTCAGGATTTATGCTGTGGCTTGGAGCAACCTGGTCTAGTGCAAGGTGTCCCTGCCCATGGCAGGGAGGTTGGAACTAGATGATCTTTAAGGTCCCTTCCAACCCAAACCAGTCTGTGATTCTATGATTCTATGATTTAGGCCTCTTCAAGGCAGGCTGCTGGCTGCAGGTGCTCAGAGATATGGAGCTGGGGGTTAAAATCTGCAGCTATTGGGGTTTGTCTTCTGCTTCGAAGCCTCTTTGACTTCATTATTTCCTTTATATATGTCAGCATTATAAATTTAAGTGTAACAAATGTCCTACTAATTTAATATACTCATGTAGCTTGAAGGCTTTAAGAAAAAAAGAGTGGTTGCGAGGTTAATCAGAAGAGCAGGTAACAGTCCAGGCTTTAACTGCCACAACTCCCCCTCAGTGATTAAACCCACAGGCAAAAGCTTAGGTGTGGACCAAACCCAGTGCAACTCCAGGGGATCGGAGGCAGGTCCGATGGGGACCTTCAGTGGATGGGAGGACAAAATCTGCCATGCTGTTTGGCAGGGACAGGGGTTTGGAAAGCCCATCCACCACCGCATCCATGAAAAAGCAAAGGACAGCAAGCAGCAGACAAAGTTCTGTTCTCTTGGAAACAAAAGAGCTGCCAAAATGTTCGTGTCGGGCTTTTTGGTTTTTTCCCTTTGGGCAGGCAGGGCTGGGCCGCGTCACCCGCACCCGCAGAGCATGACTGAGAGTGCAAAGGGTTTACTAGGCGTTTAGGGGAGACCTGTAACGCTGTGTGTGCAGGGGGGTGTTTCAGCGTATCGATGATCTGGAGTGTTTGCTTCACTGGCAATGAGGTAGTAATTTTTTTGTTTTGTTTGCTTTGAGTTTCTAAAAAGCATAATTTCAGCAGTTTTTCTCTGTTCTTACACACACAGAAATTGCTTTAGACAGGAAAAGTTTTCTAAATTAAGTTAGACTTGAATCAAATAAATGAAAACCTATTTTTAAAAAGCACTGTGTGGTACTTCGCATTCTTAAAAAAATTCTTGTATTCCCAATTGTTTTTCAGTAAACTTTCATCGGTCTGTTTAAAGTTCTGCAAGTGTGAATATTCATATTTCAAACATCTGGCTTGCAAATCGAGCATTTCAGAAGCACTATATCCTCACTTACTACAGAATTGTCAGTAGAACTTCAGCAACAACCAACCGTTTCCTCACCAAGGGCCGGTTCTGCATTATTCACACAAATAGACTTTTTTTCCCACTGACTGGAACGGGAGCAGAATCCATCCTGAAATAGTGGCCCCCTGGTTTAATCCATGACAATTGACAACCAAATAGACTCTTTGAAATGTTTCATCTTTTGTGTCCCATTTGTTGTCTGAAGCAGGTGTCAATTGGATCTTTTCCTGTCTGTCTGTAGTTGAAAAGCAACACTGTTGTAGTTAAACCCACTTGTAAATTGTAGTATTTTACAGACAACTCCCCCAGGGTTCTACTAAAAAGCTACTTGAGGTTAAGTGCCAGAAGTCAAAAAAGGGTTAATTTGCTTTCCCCCACCCCTCAACCCCCTTTCTCATTCTGTTTCATGTTATTTCTTGTTTAAAAAAGATCTCCCTAATGTCTCCATATACAGTAAAACGACTCTTCATACGCAAGGGTCTGATCCTGCCTGCACTGAAGTTCATTTATTTGTAAATCATTGAAAAGAATTTCCTTTTATAGTGGGCGCAGCCACAAATTTTCTATTTTCTTGAGCCAATAATCTTATCAACCACTTGCTTGGTGGACCTAACGCTAGAAACAGCCTCCGAGTTTTTAACCTTGGGAAGAGGCGACTCTGGAACCAAAACTGCCAGAGGCTGGCCTGAATGCCCTGCCATTTGATAAGAATTGTGGACTGTCAGAAAAAAAAACCCAAACCAAAACCAAAAACCACCAGCAGCAGGTACAATAGCAACAATAAGCCCACACAACCCACGTTTTAAGAAAATGAGCATAGAATTGTTTGGGTTGGAAGGGACCTTAAGAAAATGTACTGGAAATGTATAAACTGTATAAAATGTGATATAACTGCATAAAAGGAACAACAGTTACAGCCAGCGCAATGGAAAGATTAAGTCCAAGCCTGGGGCCGTGCTGTTATTCTGTGGCACTTGCCCCCTTTTTTGTACCAGTCTTTCTAAAGCGACCCCTGAGGATTTGTGTAGGGTTGCACCACCTCCCGCAGACTGTTCTGGCTGCACTGGGATGTTATTGATAAACAGGGCAGAAAAACCTCCGTTGTTGATTAGCAGCAAATAACTGTCTCGGGCAGCAAGGTGGAGCTCCAGATATTGCTTTTGCCGTGCCGTTTTGTTTCATGCTTGCTGTTGGTTCCAGGGTACTGGATGGCGAAAATCTCCGACAGACGTCAACTGCCTTGCATGAACACTTATTTCGAGCTCCAGCAATCTCCTTGGCCGTGTGTACCAGTGTTGCTCGTTCAGACTGTTCCCTCTCCCTCCCTCACGAGTGCTGAGCCTTGCTGTGAACCCTCTGCTGCCTCTGGCAGCGCTGGGAGAGACATTGGTGTCTTTTCCCCAGGCACTGGTGGGTGCTCTCTCCCCCCCTCTTCCCTGGGACGCACCACGCGTCAGGTCTGCTGCAGAGGCTTCCTGAGCAGCTCTCCCGTGCTTACCTCTGTGCTCTGACCATCTCATCCAGGACGACTCAGACTTTCCTCATCACGCTGTGGATGCAGGTGAAGCTGTTGCTATCCAAACTCCAAACTCTGCTGGAGAGCCCCAGCCATCTGCACATTTGTTTGCCAGACCGCATGCTTGGAGTTGGGGCGCAGAGTTTCCCCGTTACTTTATTTGACATAATATCATCCTCCTTTAAAGGCACATTTCGGATGATCCTGCCTGGGAAATTCCCCAGGGACTCTTATCACTGTTTGCTATTATCCTTTTAGGTGCTCAGGTATCACAAACAAGGGTACCACTATGCTGAAAGCTGCACTGCGGCAGGACACAAAAACCAGCCTGCACTTCAACGCTGGCGGAAGGACCGTCTAATCCAACTGCCCATCCTTAGTCCAGCACAAATGAATTTGAGACCTCGGCAACTTAATAAAAAACATGAAAAAAGGGACACACGTACTAGTTTAAACGATTTCTTCACCTGCCCTAATAACTGTGAGCCTCTTCCTGCTGTTTCCTTCCAGCATGCCAAATGGCTGTGTAACAGATACACCGTCACTGGGCAAGTTCTTACAGTCCCTACAGAAGAGAGATTTACTTCCCATAATAGCTTTTTTTTCCTGCATCTCTGCAAACACGTATGTTTTAAAAGACTGTTACAGAACATTCATACAGCGCTTGTCAACAGGCTGAGATTTGGGGTACCGATGGGCCTCAGAAAGAGGTGCAAAAACCTTCCCTCCCTCTCCATGGTTCTGCCACCTTTGCTAAAGCCTTTCTGTAATGACAGGGTTGTGGCATTT